>NW_014569660.1:492050-496426 GCF_001313835.1 Polistes canadensis | reverse complement strand
TCATAAGATTTTGTTAGTTTAATATTTCTGTCTCTTTTTCCACTCAACAATGTGTTTGTTCAAATAAAAGTTTTCCCAGTCTTATTCGTGTCCCGTACCTTTTCTTTTAATATAGAATATCTGTCAAAAATGAACAACAGAGAATAAAATATTATAGGGATATAAATGAGAAGAAAAGAAAAAGGGGCGGAATACGAAATGATTAAAGATTAATACAATAAAAATAGTTTCTTGGAATTTACAAAGTTTTTATTTTTTCCTTTCTTATTTCTTTAGTCCTTGTTGTTTGAAACCATTGTTCCAATTTTTCTTTCATCGTTTCGATACGGGTATTGCATGAATATAAGAAATCAGTTCGAGTTAATCTCGAGAACAAGCGTTAGCCCGTAAAAAAGTAATTTATTTGTATTTATATACAATACACATATATGGTATAAAATAATATACAGCAGATGGGCTTAGATTTTCTATGTTTTATCTTGATAACTTGGAAACAATGATTGTCATGTTTTAAAATCACATTTTTTATCATTTATATATTCATATATATATTTTCATGATTTACAGAAAATGTACAGAATTATTTAATATATATATATACATATTGCTTTTTAATAATTATAAATTTAGATATATCTTATATAGAAAAAAATTAATAACAGGTAATATATACCATAAAACATGAATACTACAAATGTATTATTTATTCATTCAACAATATTCATTTTTGAATGAATATTTAAGTGTACAACTTAACTAACATTGTTTACCCCATAGATTGCATTAATGATAAGAAAATATAATGATCGAAATAAATGAATCATATACATCTAATACTAAAATTAATATCATCTATTAACTCAAAACCCCATGGCAATATTAATCAATTAACCTAATGTTATTTTCCATTAGAAATATCAATTTACGAGACTATATTTTCGTCATTAGGAAGGGTTATCTATTTTCCGTGTCGATATGATGAAATTTCTAATCGGATATTTATGATGTAAATATGTCATTAAATTAAAGAACGTGTGGCTAGTGATTTAAATGCTTGGAGAACGGTGATTATTAACTCGTTATCAGATATGAATGGTATAACACATTTGTTTTCATTGTGATGTAGTATAACATTAATGTTATACCATTCCAAATTTGTAATAATAATAAAATAATAATAAATTATTATATTTTATACTTACACTATAATTTTATTATGTATATATATATTTGTGATTTATTATACACCCTGTAAAAGTAATGGTTAACTGATTCGTGAATATATTATAATCTGACAACCCTTATAAAATGTTTATTTAAAAAACTAACTGTAATACAAACTTTGGATACGATTCGAATGATTTTACTACGCAAACATGCACTGCTGTTAAATTGTCGAGACACACTTTGAAAGTTTTATCTCCTATTTGTTGTATTCTTTTAATTTATGTTTCATCCGATTATCATTTGTTTCAATTAACGATACGTAATCTGATTGATCAACACTTCTAATTTTTTAAAGTATGGGGTATAAATAATATTAATTTAGGATAACGAATATATATTTATAAAAATATTAATAATATATTTAGAAAAAAAATATGTCTCAACAATCATATTAAAAGAAAATTTGTTTTATGGAGTATAAGAAAATATTGGAGATGAGGAGAAAAAGGGACACCTGCACAAAAAAATTAGTGAAAGTTGGTATACAATACAATAGTATTCAAGTGTTCTCAGGTCATTTTTGTCCTTTTTTTCTGGATTCTTTTATTCGTAAAACCATTCACTAGAAGTATTTCTATTTTTTTTTTTTCTTAAATTACCTTTTTCAGTCGATATCGAAAATGAATGGAATTATTTAGAAAACAACCTTGCAGCGAAATGTTTATTCCCAAAGGAAAAATAAAAGGTCCAGATGTTCGAGTCGGCAGGTTGAAAATAAATTTTCTCTAGAATACACCTTGCAGCAAAACATTTGTTCGAAAAAAAAAATAAAAAAAATAATTTTTACGATGTGTATCTCAAGCTGTTTTTGTCACGAACACAAGCAACCTTTAAAGTAGCCGACAGGGGGGTCAACAATACATAAATCCTCAGCCTATGCGTGAATGGCTGCTTAGTGCCACGATGTTTTTTCTGCGTCATTACTTTTATCTCCTATAGCGAGACAATGAATCACCATGTACCTGCGACCGCGAATAGGACTCTGTCTTGGACACATCTGTTCGAACTCAGCATTCTTACCGATCGCAATATTTCTTTCAAAGTTATTGAGCCCAATAAGTATGGAACATGACGAAGAAATGACTTCTAGTTAAGATGAGTTCAATTGTTCTGCAATAACGAACGAAATTACATCAATGTAATATAGAGACAGCTTGCCCATGAGAACGAAGACAGAAGTGATGAAGATACCGATAAGTAGAGGAATAAGAAAACAAAAAATTCCGAATAATTAATAGTGAATTTGAAAGTTAAAGTAATTGTACTGAAGAAATTGAACCTTCATAATGGACAATGTGCACAGAATCCGAATAAATCCCCACAAGAATAACGTTTGTATCACTGTAACACGTGCCCCCCCGACAAGCCAAGAATGTACATTGGAAATTGTTTTATAAAAATATTATAAGAAGCAAAATTGTTGAGATGTGTACATTGTCTATTGCAAGGTTAAATGTATGTGCTGTAGCGCAAGAGCATGTGTTGGTGTACTACTGTTCGTGAGAGAGACGCACACATRTAAGTCTCCCMWCTYTARTCYATGTAAGATTAGTATATAAGGRACAGCGATTAGCTGTATAGGGCTCTTTGTTAAAATAATTACATAGTTATAGTAAAACTAATATCACGTGGCACGGAAGAACTTGTAATAGATATAATATATAGATTTATTAAACTTTTACCACCCATATTATAAGATATTTTTCCTCATTAATTTAACAAAAATGATAAAATATAATTTTTAATAAATGTCTTTCATTAAGTTACACAAAAATATGTATAATGTTAAAATATACGAGTTTAAAGTATGTTTTATTGTGTCTACAATTATTTTAAGTTAATAATAACGAACTCATGAAATAAGCGGGAGCGAGTTGCTGGTTCCCCCGACCGAAAAGCTCATCGAGCGTAAAGGGTTAAATATTATTTTCCTTACTATATATTTAATATTTATTAGATCTACCGAAAAGTTTTTGTCCGATTCTTGTTCCTCAAGTTTCAATCGATAATAAACATGTTTATTTGAGTCATATATGACTATTTTTCGTTATCATTGTATTTATACACATGTACTTTCCTAAATAAACTGAACAAAATACCTTCTCATGTCATCGAGCAGTGAGAGGTGATCGTTAAAAAATGACGACGAAAAAGTTCATTTACGCAACTGTACTTTGTACGAGCTCCAACAAGGAAGAAATGCTACAGAAGCGTGCCGAAATTTAGTATAAGTTTTTGGTTTATATTATGCAGTTTCAGATAGAACGTGCAACAATTGAATGAAAAAATTCGAAGCAGGTAATTTTGACCTTAACAATAGAAAGACGGGAGCTTAGTATATATACCTATATTGCCTGAAAACAGTCAAAATGACTGCATTGTGAAAAAATAACTGATGCGCAAAGAAATTTGTTTAAAAGTATTTTTTTTAATATATTATTTTATATCACTTGCAGTTATATAACAAGTTATTAACCCTTTCACTACTACAGGTGATTATAGTCACCCGTCGTGTGTGGGTGTTGTTTGTTGTCAACTACTATAGGTGACCATAGTCCACTACTACAGGTGACTATAGTCACCAAACAACACCCGCACACGACGGGTGACTATAGTCACCCCCACCAAACAACACCCACAAACGACGGGTGACTACAATCACCTGCTCCAAAAATGGAATCAAATGTTTTAGTCCAGTCACTGAGAGAAAAATGAATGACGTTCAGGTGGCCCAATACTACAGTTTGATACAATGGTAATTCGACGTCGCTAAATCGAATGGTGCTAATTTTTTTGCAATACGATGTTGCGTTTACGAGAAAAAGGGTAACAAATGGCCGTATCTTAGAATCTAGGCATTTAATCGAAAAAAGTTTCAAACAAAAGTTGTAGATAATTGAAAAATACATAAAAAATGTTGTAAGGTGTATCTTCGTATTAGCAAAAATAAGCGAGAAAATGAAGGTGAAAGGTAATTGTAAGAGAGGGGGCAAGCCACGCCTCTTCGTTGGTCTTTACAGGCGAGCGAGCTAGTGTGCGTTATCTTGGGRTYTCTCGGTCGTGAATGCGAGTGCGAGTGAGAAAAGAAAAGGATACTTCTCCCTTTCTATTTGTTTAGGCGGTAGCGAGTATATTTGTTTGCGCCATCG
>NW_014569660.1:484053-490070 GCF_001313835.1 Polistes canadensis | reverse complement strand
ATTTTCTCGCTTATTTTTGCAAATACGAAGATACACCTTACAACATTTTTTATGTATTTTTCAATTATCTACAACTTTTGTTTGAAACTTTTTTCGATTAAATGCCTAGATTCTAAGATACGGCCATTTGTTACCCTTTTTCTCGTAAACGCAACATCGTATTGCAAAAGAATTAGCACCATTCGATTCAGCGACGTTGAATTACCATTGTATCAAACTGTAGTATTGGGCCACCTGAACGTCATTCATTTTTCTCTCAGTGACTGGACTAAAACATTTGATTCCATTTTTGGAGCAGGTGATTGTAGTCACCCGTCGTGTGCGGGTGTTGTTTAGTGGGGGTGACTATAGTCACCCGTCGTGTGCGGGTGTTGTTTGGTGGCGGGTGACTATAGTCACCAACTACTATAGGTGACCATAGTCCACTACTACAGGTAACTATAGTCACCAAACAACACCCGCACACGACGGGTGACTATAGTCACCCCCACCGAACAACACCCGCACACGACGGGTGACTATAATCACCTGCTCCAAAAATGGATCCAAATGTTAAGGTAAATGGTATCGCTTGGCGTACTTCTGTTTACAAACAGAACCACTAAGAAAATGTGTGGTATGTAAAATGAATGATAAAAGCTGTCAAACACGATATCAATGTGAGATATGTTGTTGGTTTATGTGTATTATCCGTGCTTTGAAAAATTTCATACAGAATATTATTATTAATAATATTATTATTAAAAATTATTTATTATAATATTATTAATAATAATTATAATTTAAAAATTATTAATAAAAAATTAACTGTTCAATATTATGTTATCATTATAGTTTCTATATTGTTGTATAATATAAAAATATTAATTGTATTGTTGAATTAAAAATACCTCCATGGAAAAATTATGAACACAAATCATTTTGTTTCTAAAAGTAATGTCACAAAGTCGTTTTTGAGACAAAAGTCTTAGCCCCGAATGCTAAAACTGCTTAATGTTCCCACTTTCGGCACTCCGCGGTGAGGGCCACCGTACCGAAAGGGTTAATAAGTATTACCAATTAAAAAAAATGTATTTCAGTTGGAAAAAAAAATAATTTATACATTATCTGAACATTTCAAGCAAATGACAGTGCAAATCTTTTTGGATGTACATCGTCGACAAACATATTTCTGACATTTTTCACAAACATTATTTGTTTTGTTGTTGTGGCAAAGTCGTATTTGACAAATTTGATTGTTCTGTTGATGAATCTCTGGTACTTGAAGATGTTGCACTTGATACTTCTGAGTTTTCCTGTTCTGATGAATTTTAATAAAGAAATAAGAGAAAAGAGGCCAACAATGTTCAATAGAAAACACATCATACCGTATTTTGATAATACCAGACGACATATTTTTTTGCCGACTCGTCAGAAAATCGCATACCTAGGCTGGGAAAATTCTGTCACATCCATCATGCTCCCCAGACCTTGTTGCACCCCTTCGATTATCACTTGTTTTTCTCGTTGCCAAATTTTTTACAGGAAAAAGACAATTGAAAATTGAAGATGATGTAAATCGAGCACCAGTTGAGTTTTTCGCATCTAAAAAAACAAATGGCATTTAAAAGTTGTTATCACGCTGACAAGAAGTCATAATTAACGATGTAAAAAAATATTCTACAATAAATATTATTAAATGTATGAAAATGTTGTTATTTTGTTTTAATTAAAAAAATGAACAGAACTTTTCGGGTAGACCTAATATAATATTCAAATTATACAATCGTGAATAATCTTTTTATTTGTTGTATTTATACGTTAAACAGTTAAAAATTGTTAGAAAAACTAGTGAGATGAGCCTAATTTTAGTTCCTAAAATGGTCACTAGGAGGCTGTTAGGGATTCTCATTGGTTCGCTTGTTCAGGTACTGGGCTAAAGGTTGTTTAGGTGCATCTTTTCAATCAGTCGAACGACAGAACTTGAAGGTATCACACGTGTTAACGCGTTTCACGTAAATTACGATTATTACAATTCATAGTACAATTGATATTCATCTTACTGGATAATATTCAATATGGATTATTCACTTATCTGTAAGTACAATAGAATATTATTTAAATAACATTTGCACGAATATTATATATATTGTTTTTATTGAAGAAAATAAACTGAAAGAAAAGTTTTAATTAGTTTGATAGGATATATGGAATAATTTAACGTAATAGAATAATAATTATATAAGATAGTGTTCACGAATAAGGATGATATTTATTTATTGCATAAATACACTTATCGAATATTTTTATATATATATATATATTAAAAATTAAACCAAAAATTCTTATTCTCTTAATATACGTAAACAATGTATTCTATTATTTTATTTTTATGTTATTCTATTATTTTATTTTTATGTTATTCTATTATTTTATTTTTATGTTATTCTATTATTTTATTTTTATGTTATTCTATTATTTTATTTTTATGTTATTCTATTATTTTATTTTTATGTTATTCTATTATTTTATTTTTATGTTATTCTATTATTTTATTTTTATGTTATTCTATTATTTTATTTTTATGTTATTCTATTATTTTATTTTTATGTTATTCTATTATTTTATTTTTATGTTATTCTATTATTTTATTTTTATGTTATTCTATTATTTTATTTTTATGTTATTCTATTATTTTATTTTTATGTTATTCTATTATTTTATTTTTATGTTATTCTATTATTTTATTTTTATGTTATTCTATTATTTTATTTTTATGTTATTCTATTATTTTATTTTTATGTTATTCTATTATTTTATTTTTATGTTATTCTATTATTTTATTTTTATGTTATTCTATTATTTTATTTTTATGTTATTCTATTATTTTATTGATACGCGAATGAACGGACTGTACTTGAAAATTAATTTACACTTTATCCGTTCTTTTGTTTAATACCAAATCGAATATAATATTAACTAACGTATATATAATAATAATAATAGAATATTTCTTCGATGTAACACAACATTTTCATCCTTCGTGAGCATTGTTGTATTGTAAGGATAAAAATATTGTTGCATATATCCAATACATATATTTTTGTTTATTATTTCATTCACTTTTATGCATTAATTAATATTTTGTTGTTATCTTCAACGTAGAAAACATTTGAGTTCAATCTAACCACCCGTTATAACGTTAAAACTTTTCCAATTCTATTAACATTATTGTTTGTTTTTTCAATATATGTATTTTTTTTATTTTTATTTGTTTACTTAGAAAAGATTTTTTCATTTCTTCTTACGTGTACCTTGCTAGAACATCTGTGTGTCATTAAAAAATCATTAAGAAACTCACGTCATTTCAACACACACGCACACACACACATATACACTTGTAACATTGCAACACGACAACGACGACGGACAACGACAACAATAGTCAAAATATTTTATCTTATCTCTTTTCTTTTCTCGATCGTTAATGTTCCTTGATATTTTAAGTTATTTGGAAATATTCATCTCGAGATTATTATCTCATAAGATGAAAATGCTCATTAAGAAATATATTTATCTCGAATGTATATATTTATTTATTTAGAAATATTTCGAAATATTAAAATAGATAGATAGATATGTGTGTGTATGTGTGTGGGGGGAAGGTTTGTTAATAAAAATGAAAATTTTTAAAATATGCAATACAAACAAAGGGGAGGGGGAACAAACATTCGAATCACGTTTTGAAAGCTTTTCCATTGTCAATTGTTTCGTTTTTTCTTCTATTGTTGGAAATATTTTCTTTTAGAATAGGTTCTTACATTCCTATATTTACTTTTCATTTTATTTATATTCTTCAATTATTTATTACATTTTTTGTTGTTGTCGTTAATCATACAAAATTGTTTCTGTTTTGCCCAAAAGTTTTACATTTCATTTATTTATTAATTTTTTATTAATTGGAAAGAGGAAAAAAAAAAACAAAAGGAAAGATCTGTCTTCTTTTTTTTAAATAAATAATTTTTTTTTTATATGCAACTTTTCCTTTTTTTTTGTCTTTGAGCAAAGAAAACCGTGAATTATAAAAATATAAACGATAATGAAGGAAAAGAAAAAATTGTAAAAAAAAAAAAAAATATAACCAGACCGCGGGATGTGAAAAGAAAAAGAAAGAAAAAAAACGAAGCTAAACAATTCTCGATAAAAATTATTTCTGTACAATCAAACGTTGATTAATCGAAAAACTGCAGTAACTTTTGAGAAACGAAACAATAATATATACTCTTTCGATTTTAAACAAAAAAAACATTATTTTTCATTTCGAGATACTCTTTCTTTGTTTAACGACGCGAATAATTATAATTACAAACGGAATAAAACAGAAGTATCGAAAAATCCCCTCTCTCTCCCCCTCACTGCCCCCCTGACCACCTTCGTTTAAATAAAATGAGAAACAAACAAAATTGTCATCGTTGATTGGAAAAATATTGTCACTTCGTTCGTCAAAATTTTATCAAATCCAGCAGACTGTGCACACATTTTACGTTACAATTTTACGATGAATCAAATATATACCTGTGTGTGTGTGTGTGTTTGTGTGTGTACGCACCTGTACCTAAATAAAATGAATCATCATTTTCGATACTTTCGAAGTATACCAAATTTTCGTCCCGTTTTATTTTCTTTACTTTTTTATTATTTATTTTTGAAAAAAAAAAAAAAAAAAAAATAAGAAAAAAAGAAAAAGAAATAAATTTCACATTCGTGTGTGTGTGTGTGTGTGTTCTACACAGATTTATTAACAAATTTATTTATTAATTAATTAATTAATAAATTCAATCGCGTAGAATTTTTTCGAATGATTTTTGATGAAATAAAAGAAATAGAAATAAAAAAAAGGAATTTTGTTAAACATTCGGTCGATTAAATTATTATCGATTACAATTTGAAATTTTTGATATTAACCTTGTTTTTGTTTTTGTTTTTTTTTTGTAAATTAATTAAACAAGTGAATGACTTGGAAGAATAATCATAATTATTGCAAGATCGAATATGGTTGTTACAAAAAGTACAGGTAAATTGAATACACTTTGTTTTTATTTCACGATTGATTGATAATAATAATAATAATAATAATAATAATAATAATAATATACGTTGAGTGGGATGGTTTCACCGATAGATTTATTTGTTTTATATTATTTATATTTAAATTATAATAAAAAAATCAGTTTTGATCGGGTTACACATATGGGTTTTAGTAAAAAAAATGTTTAAGTTTAAAGAAATATTTATATATAAAATTTTTGTTGATCACACACACATATATATACGTTCAAAATAATAATATTAAAAAAATCAGATATTTGTTGTTTCATAAAATAAACAAAAAAAACATAGAATGTTCGTTTATATAAATGAAAAGGAAAAAGAAGAAAAAAAAAAATAATTTGATTGGCAAAAATTAAAATCATCATCCAATAATTTAATGAGAAATAAATAATTTACATCTAATGTTTTTTAAACGTTAGTTAAATTATTTGTTAATATATTTATAATGAAACCCTTTTATCGTTTAATATTTGTATAAGCTTTCCTTAATAGAATGAAACATTTTAAGAGCATCGTAAAGATTCTTCAACGATGAATCATTGGTTTTTCCCAAACCTTTTTTTTTTTTTTCCTTATTCATGAAATTTCCTTAAAGAAAACTAAAGTATCTATAGTCAATAGAATCGACGTGACTAAAGGTTTTATTGTACACAAAAGACAAATACGACAATATGTGGATGTATTTTATTTTTTTATCATAGAATTGAATTTCGTTCACATTTTCCTCGTCTAATGGAAAAGTACAGTGAAATAACGGCTTACCAAATAAAATTCACTATAAAAAATAATAATAATAATAATACTCGTTTATATTTGTTATAGATTATATTTTTAATTTAAATTAAAAATATATTCTATAACAAATATAAACGAGTATTATTATTATTATTATTTTTTATAGTGAATTTTATTTGGTAAGCCGTTAT
>NW_014569660.1:481657-483387 GCF_001313835.1 Polistes canadensis | reverse complement strand
TAGATATAAAACCAAAAAAAAAGAAACACTAACATTTAATAAAAATTTGATTAAAAATTAATGAATTAATCGTAGACAATTTTTTACTCGAATTTTTTTTAAGCAATATTACAAAACGCGATAAACGCGTTAACAAAATTTATTGAAGTTTGATATGAAATATAGTTTTCATTGTAACTAGACGTTAGGAGAGTCCCAGAATTTAAAATGGCGGCAATAGGGGAGGGGCTGGAGTTATTGTGAATGGTAGAAAAGGATAGGTTAATATGGTTTGGGGGATTGGTTCGGTTGAGTGGTCAACTCCCTCCCACCCTCCCCTCACCTCCTCAGAAAAAAGAAACCGGCTGGTAAAGATCCCAACGAGAATATATCACCATTTTAAATCTCCAACTCTCTCGGCCATATTGACGGGATATTATTTTTCTCTTTTATTTCTTATTACATTCAATTTAAAACGTTTTTTATTATTTAAATAATAATTGTTTACAATGTATTATATGCACACACACACACACACACAAATATAATATATATAAAAGATTATATAGTAATTTTTAAACATTATCTCGTCTTACAAAACATTTCTCTCATTTGAGACTTTTATTATAATAAATATTCTATAACGGGTGTGTCAAAAGTTGATTATGATGATTATTATTAAAATGAGAACGATGTAATAATATTTAGAAAAATATATTAAAACGCGTGTTATATTAGAAAATGAAATGATTTCAAACTTTATTTTTTGAATTTTAATAAACTTTAATATTCTAACGGGTGTCAAAAATTGATTATGATGATTAATATTAAAACGAGAACGATGAAATAATATTGACAAAAAAATATATTACAACGCGTGTGATATTAGAAAATGAAATGATTTCAAACTTTATTCTTTGAATTTTAATAAACTTTAATATTCTAACGGGTGTCAAAAATTGATTATGATGATTAATATTAAAACAAGAACAATGAAATAATATTTAGAAAAATATATTCCAACGCGTGTGATATTAGAAAATGAAATGATTTCAAACCAATTCCTATTCGTATTCTAACGGGTGTGTGTCAAAAATTGATTATGATGATTAATATTAAAACGAGAACGATGAAATAATATTTAGAAAAAAAAAATATTCCAACGCGTGTGATATTAGAAAATGAAATGATTTCAAACCAATTCTTATTCGTATTCTAACGGGTGTGTGTAAATATATTAATTTCGAATAAATATTAATATAAAATATATGAATAATTATTTGCAGATACTACAGATGGAGAACAAAATCAAGGTGTCGATCCGAGAGATTTGTGTTCCGGATCTGCATCGACTTCTAATGTCAACAAACGAACGAAAAATAAAAGGCGTCGCGAGGTGCCACAAGAATTTTCTCATTCATGGGTTGTCGGTACTTTGAAGGGCCACACCAGTAACATCTTCAACATGAGTTTCTCTAGCAACGGGAAACAACTTGCATCCTGTGCCGAAGGTATGAATCATTTATTTATAATAATTATTAATTATTCACTTCTTTTATATATGTTCTGTTTTCAATTATTTTTCGATTTTTTTTTTTTCTTATGGTTTTTTTTTTTTTCATTCATCAGGATAGTGTTTGTCCGAATTCGATTTAAAAAATAAAAAAAAGAAAAAAGAAAATAAATCAAACAATTAAAAAAAAAACATCTCCCTCAGATTATTATTATTAATTCATTTCTAATTAATATAA
>NW_014569660.1:480100-481128 GCF_001313835.1 Polistes canadensis | reverse complement strand
GTTATCGTTGTTTTCAATTATTTGCATTTAGATTTATTTCGTATTTTTTTTTTCTTTCTTTTTTTTTCTGTTTTTTTTTTGTTTATTTATCGTCAGCCACAAATTTGTTTCCATCGAATCGGACGAACGGATGGAAAAAAAAAAAAAAGAAAAATAAATTTCTTGTCAATTTATTTAAATTTAATGATTACAAAATAATTATTATTCAATCATCGAATCTCTTTCTCTACGAATTATTATCCTCGATAAGTCGACAGTTTTGTTAGATCGAAGATTAAAAATAAAAATAAATAACAAACAAACAATTAAATAAATAAAATATCTCTGCAATTATTATTATTAATTCATTTCTAATTAATATAAGATAAACGAAATTAAATATCGTTAATGATATAATTTACGTTACAACGATCGTTAGAAACTAATTAATAGCCTTTTCTTTTCTTTTTTTCCCACCACCACCACCACCACCACCCCCCCCCCTTCTTCTTAATACAATATTACGTAATTTTTCTTTTTATCTAAAAGAAAAAGAAAAAAGAAGATAAGAAATAGGACTAACGAAAAAAACAAAAAAGGTAATCGCAACGAGATAAAAGATTTAATATTGATTTAACAATCGTTCGAATATAAATTACATAAATTTATTTATTTATTTATTATTATTATTATTATTATAATTCGTATATGTGCAAATACGAACAACAACAAAAATCGTGTTTATATGTTGTATTAATATTCTTTCTTCTTTAAAAAATATGAATTAAAAACGAAACGTTTAACATATATATATAAAAAAAATCTTTACATTAATTATTTATAAAATTGTTATAACGCAAATCGTCATATTATTAAATCTTCTTCGTCCGTTGTTCATTCAAATTTATTTCTAATTATTAATTACACTCTCATTATCTTATTTCTATTCATTATTTTATTAATATTTAATTGAGAGAGATCATGCTTATGTATTTAGATC
Source organism: Polistes canadensis (assembly GCF_001313835.1). NCBI lineage: Eukaryota > Metazoa > Arthropoda > Insecta > Hymenoptera > Vespidae > Polistes > Polistes canadensis. Next base: position 480,149 of record NW_014569660.1, on the reverse strand, counting down.
ATCATCAACATAATAATATATATATATATATATACACACACAAACACAC
>NW_014569660.1:474470-477809 GCF_001313835.1 Polistes canadensis | reverse complement strand
ATGATTGTTTTATGTAAACCTAAAATAAGAGGATTTTCATTTGAAGAACAATTTGTTTTAATTTACGAAATGGAAAAAAAAAAAGAAAAAAAAAAAATATAATATATAATAATAAAAATATAGAAACAACACGACGGGGGAGAGGGATGGGTGAGGGATGGGGGTTGCGTTTAGTTAAATAACCGACTATCAATTTTAATGTAACGAGAAGAAATTTTGTATAAATATTTTTCGTTCGTATAAACATAAAACAACAGTATGATTAGGGTTAAAATTAAATCTTCGATTTTATAAACATTATTTTAATTATAATTTTAAAAATAATTATTCTTAAATTAACCCATTCGTTATATATCGCATAATAAAAAAAAAATATACATTAAACAATAATAATAAATGGGTTAAAATTAGAATAATTGATCATAAACAAAAAACAAAAATAATAATAATAATATTGTTAAATAAACAACGTTGTGCGTGTTATATTAAATAATCGTCGACTTAACTTGGAATAAATCGTAGGGACAAATACGGATGATGATAATGATGAAGAAAAAAAAAAAAGAAAGAAAGAAAAGCAAGAAAATAAATAAATAATGTGTGTGCTCATGTTAAAATTATATTTTTTTATCTTTGACATAAAGATTGTAAGCGGCCACCAAATGGGATGATGACGATGATGGAAACTGTGGGAGTTACGATTGCTGCAGCAACGATGAAAGTAACAGGAAATGTGTCAACGACAACAACATTACCAACAACAACAACAATACCATCATCATCATATTCTTATGCACCTAATCGACGTAATATAAAAGTAACACCATCGATCGAACGTTGTCGTGAGTTATCAGATAAATATGCTGAATGGGTAGGTGGAATATTGATAAATCATGAAGCAGCAGCAGCAACAACAACAGTAGCACCAGCAACAGCAAGAACAAGAGCAACAAGAATGTATCATCAAACAGTTGATCATAGAAATTGTCATTGGGTATCACTTTCTGATTGTCAATACCAAATACAACATCAACAACAGATACAACAACAGCAACAGCAACAATTGTATATACCAGAATACAATCAAAATCAAAACGTATGCAAATTAAATCATTATCAACAAAAAGCAAGAAACGTATACTTTCATCAATTATATGTTCAATTGATGAACGTACAGGAATCATACGCCAATTGTGGTTCAATTATTCCACAAGATATATTATATCTATGTCCAAATATTGATCATAACCAATTGAATGAACAATTTGCCGAACAATTGGCTGGACAATTGGCAAGGGTACAATTAAGAGGACAATTTGGAGATATAGATATAGGAATTAATGATCATTCAAGTTTATATTGTAATGGTGTATCACCGTATTGGATTGAAGGAAGATTTCCTAGTAAAAGTACATATGGTTTTGTACGTACCAAACGTGACGAATTTATTATCAATGATACAATATTGGAATACGTTTTACGTACATACGTACACCATCCACTTTATTTGATAGAAGCTGGTTATCCCTGTGCATGGAATTTCGATGCCAGATTCAAACAATTTGTCAATAATTTGCATAAACCATTTGTATCGAGGAATCATCAATCCAATAATATTAATAATAATAATAATACAAACAATATTATTGTTAATACCAATATAATTGATAACGATGATGGAGAACAATTAAATCGTGATTGCGTTAGATCATCATCATTTACATCGTCATCGAAAAGTGCATATATCAATGAAACTATGATCAGACAAAGAAGTAGTTCTATATCAACTGTTGGCGAATTAAATGTCATAGAAACAAGATGTTCTATGTGTTTAAAAGGATTTTATTTGTATCGTGCAAATGGTAACGTTGATAGGCGTGAAGTATGCGTACATCATCCAGGTGATTTGATATTTAATAACAAAGACAAGGTTAAAACTTGGACCTGTTGTAAAAATCGTGCCAGCGTATTGGGATGTAAAACTGAGTCATCACACATATGGAAAAGTTTTAAGAAAAATTTTGCAAGTCCTCAAATTGATTATGTACGAACGAAACCGAGTGAGATACAACCGGAAAATCGTATTTATGGTATTTATGGTATCGATTGTGAAATGGTTACTACAGAAAACGGATTGGAATTGGCTAAAGTTAGTTTGGTCAATATACATGGACACGTTGTTTACAACGAATACGTCATACCTAGATCCGAGGTCATTGATTATAATACCAGATTCAGTGGTATAACACCTAACACATTGGCAACTGCTACTAAAACATTACAAATGGTACAACAAGATTTATTGGAATACATCAAAGCCGAGACAATACTTATTGGACACGCACTTGAAAATGATCTCAAAGTTTTACGAATGATACATTATACTTGTATTGATACTGCATTATTGTTAAAACATCCTGATGATTTACCCTACAGACATAGTCTAAGAGTATTAAGTAAAGGATACTTGAATAGGATCATACAAAATGGCTCACACAATTCGGTTGAGGATACATTATCTGCATTGGATTTAGTTTTATTTAAATTAAGAGATGACGGATTTTAAAATAACACCCCCCCCCTCCTCCTCCTCCCACCCCCCTCTATTTTAACATCTTAGTTTTATATTATTACATTTTTAAGATTTAATTGATACCTTAAGAACAAACTTTCGAAATTTATTATTCAAATGTTGAGAAATAGAATGAAAGATAGATTAGATTGTTTCATTGTAATGAATGATTGATTGATTGATTGAGAACAAATTGAAACAAATGTAATTTTATTATAGTATATTACTTTGTTGTTTTTTATAATTAAGATAGTTATTAAAAAATTGTTCTCGTTTTATTATTCGATTCGTGTCTATTATACATTGTATTTTATTATTTTCATTTTCTTATTATCTCAAATCTCGTTTTACGAAGAAATGGATAAATAAATTGTCGAAGTTTGTTTTTTTGTATTTCGTGGGTCAGATACATGAACCCAACCCCTCGCCCCACACACAGCCCCCCTACCTCATATTTTTTTTTTTAACTCGTAGTAGTCTCTCTCTCTCTCTTTCTTGGATTTGTTTTCTTTTTTTGTTTTTTTCTTTTTTTTTTCTTTTTTTTTTAATCGAAATCGAAAACAAAAAGTCTTAATATCGTTAACGAGTTTGAAAATGTTGTATTAGAAAAAAATGTTATTTAATTATTAATGATAGAAAACAACGCGTATGTTTGTCCCATGAGAAAAAATAATATAAGAAAATATATATAAGAAAAAAATAATTCGATTAGGCAAGCACAAAATTTATATATATATATATTCCTCGAATTTTAACGTATAATTCTG
>NW_014569660.1:471632-474179 GCF_001313835.1 Polistes canadensis | reverse complement strand
AAGTTGAATTTTTCCACGAACGAGAAAATCTCTTTTGTTTTGTTGTTTTTTTTTTTTTTTTCTTTTTTTCGTCATTTATTCGTCACGAACATTTTTGTTTTTTAAGCTACTTCTTTTGTCGCAACGCTTTTTTTTTTCTTTTTTTTTTTTTACATTACACACCCACCCCCACTCCTCACGATATTGTTATTATCATTATTATTATTATTATTATTATTATTCCTATTTAATTTATTATTCTTTTTTTTTTTTATGCGCGACAGAGAAGAAAATTTTTGTAAGTAGCTTAACAAATAATAATAAAAATGACAATCAATGAATGCGTTACCAATAAATAATTTATCTTATAAGAAAACAAAAAACAACAACAAAAATTAAACGTTCAAATGTAAATTCAATAAAACGATAAGAAGAAGAAAATAAAAAAAAGGAAAAAAAGTAAACACCACCATCATCACCATCACCACCATATTATCACCATCCCACATAGATTTGTTAGTTTTTTTTTTTTTTTAATATAGATTCCTTTTCAATTTCATTGACAAGAATTTCATACCTTTCAGTATGAAATTTGCTACTTTCTTACTTTTATAATAATAATAATAACAATAATAAGATAATTAATAGTAATTAGAAAGATAAAAGTAATATAATGTATAATAGTTATATATTAAGTGCCTTTAATAATATCATTTGAACGTTTATTTTTTTAAATAGAAATATATAATAATACCATATAATATATATTATATAGAAATAATAATAATTCATCCGTAACGCGTGCGCCACCATAATCATCATAATAAATAATTATTTGGAATTATTATAAATGTGTCTACACGGATGGAATTCGCAACAACAACAACAACAACAATAAAAGAAATCTCATATTCAATTAAATATTATAAAAGTAATAGAATTTTTGTATGTGTGTATATGTATGTGTAATGTGTATGCGTGTGTATGTAAAGTTACGATAAATGTGATTACTTACTTATTCTAAATCTTTTTGACAATTATTATAAATCGTTTTCTTTTTTTTTTTTCTTCTCGTAAACCATTTTTTCTCTTTGTTTTTCTTATTCTGTTCTTTTTTTATGTTCTATTTCTTCTCGCTTATACACATTTGTTGTTTTCTCTAATAATTAAATGATATATATAGGTATATAAATCATAGTTTATAATCGTCATATTTGACACGAGACACCATGTAAATATATTTATGTGTATATACATGTTTATATGTTATAAATATGTATTTTAATAATAATAATCCGAAATACTGGAATGTGTACTTAAAAAAAAATCGTCAATAATTTTTCTTATTTACGCGTTAATATCATATTTTTCAAAATGTATATAATATATAGAAACAATAACACACAATCATCATCATGCTCGTTCATCGAACACAACAATGCACGTAACACCATATAAAATTATTCATAAATGTAATGGCGTTGTGTTTATTAAATTGTACTTTTTTACATTTTCTGTTTTCTTCTTTCTCTCTCTCTCTCTTTTTTTTTTATTATTATTATTATTATTATTATCATCTTTTTTTTATATTTTATTATAAGTATATATATATATAACTGTAGAGGCTATTTTGTTTGGCTTTTTTTTTTCTTTTTTTTACAAAAGTCGCTTTATAATTAATACGTTTAATAATTTTTGTTTGTTTGTTTCTTTTTCATTTTTGCGATAATGAAAATTTTCTTCTTCTTTTTCTTATTTTTTCTAATACGACGAACGATGGCCGCCATTTTGAATTAATTAAAACAAAAACAAAGTAAAACCCCATTTGCAAACAAAATTTGAGCCGGCAAAAAACGACTTTTGTGGAAAAAAAAAAAAATAATCATCAAAACACGCCTCTAATGTTGTAATTTATAAATTGAACCAAAAAAAAAAAAAAAAGAGGAAAGAAAAGAGGAGAAAAAAAAAAAAAAATCACACATTTGTTAAAGCAATTAAAATAAGAATACATGCGCGAATTATATACATATATATATATAAATATATGGATATACGTGACGCGTTTATGTTTTTAATTTAATTTCTTATAATTTTTTTTTCAATTCGATTAAAAGAGAAAAAAAAAAATTCCAACCTATATGGAGAGAATAAGGAAAAAAAAAACCCCCCTAGTTAAAAAAAATCGCAACGACGACAGTCATCGCATTCCGTTATTCTTATTTAATACCAAAAAAAAAATCATAGCAACAATGTTGAAAAAAAAAAAAAAAAACTGCTAAACAAGTTTTCGATGATGTGACTTGATTTTTATCGTATTTACCAATCTTTTTCTTTTTTTTTTATTTAATTATCAATTTAACATAATATTAATTTCTTCCCATCGTCTTTGTTTTCTTTCTTTTCTTTATTCTTTTTTTTTTTTTTTTTTTTTTTTTTTTTTTTTTTTTTTTTTTTTGCAATTAATTTTTTTTTTATTTTCCCGCAGAGAAAAAGAAACGAAAGATAAACGTTAAAATTTGTTATATTAAAACGAACGATCAATTTTATCTCGCTATTTTTAATTATAAT
>NW_014569660.1:452561-471442 GCF_001313835.1 Polistes canadensis | reverse complement strand
TTTTTTTTTTTTTTTTTTTTTTTTTTTTTTTTTTTTTTTTTTTTTTTTGCAATTAATTTTGTTTTCATTTTCCCGCAGAGAAAAAGAAACGAAAGATAAACGTTAAAATTTGTTATATTAAAACGAACGATCAATTTTATCTCGCTATTTTTAATTATAATCAACCGTGCAATTGCATTTATTAAAGGAGAAGAAGAAGAAATATAGAAAGAGAGAAACAATGAGAAAAAAGAAAAAAAGAAAATGGGGAGAGAGAGAAAAATTAAATAAAAAGGAAAGATAAAACAAATTTGTTGTTTGGCAAATAATTATCTAAGAAAACGGAATGTTTTTTTTTTATTACTATTATTATTATTATTAATGTTTTCATTTTTTTTTTCTAAGCTTTTTATTTTTCGTTTCATATCACACCTTATCAAATTAATATATTATCACGAAACGAAATATATAATATACGTAATAAAAACATTTGTATTAATTATATATATATATATTACATTAAATAAACGAAAATATCACGACACACCCTGTAGATAGAAAAATAAATCTATTACAACGTGACCTAAATTGATAATCGGTGTGTGTGTGTGCGTGTGTTCCCACATCAATTCGTTTTTTTTTAAACCGATAATTAAAATTCGATGCACGTTATCCCCACTCCCCTTCCCCACCAACGGGCCCATCATCTCGTAGCTCATCCAATCCCCTCCTTCCATTTCCTCGTGGCCCATTCTTGCTCCCCTCCCCCCATTCCACCTCACCCCCCTCCACCTAACCCTATTCTTAATACAACTCATATAACATGAATTCGAAAGTAAAGTTTTAGTTTCTTCCTTGCTAGTAAAAATAGAAAAAAAAAATAAATAAAAGAAGAAATATGGGCATCACCTGTTGAGGGATGTCCTTGAACGTACCTCAACGGTGAAATTATAATTCGAGGTTTTTTTTTTTTTAATAACGTATGCCATATATGTATTATGGTGTTCTCAGTCTTATTGGATATTCGGTAAGGTTCTTTTTCTTTTTTTTTTTTCTTCTCTTTGTGTTTTGTCAACATGGGTCAAGGACAAATATTATACGAACGTTGCGTCCATATAAATGAAATCTTTCACTAACATTGTGCTATATTCGGATTGATTCGAATGGATTCTTTTATTTTATTTTATATTTTATTTTATTTCTTTTTAAGTAATATACGTTCGTTCATTAATATTATGTTTATATGTTTATATGTGTATTACATGTTTTATGGGAGGGTGTGAAAGGGGGGCTGGTTCAATAACCTGAATATATAATATATTATGGGTGGTATACTAGTGGGTGTTTCATAAATTGTTGGACACTTGATTAAAAATAAATGTGTTTTGTTTAAAATAATTTCTATTAGTTATTTTGTTGAGATTGCAAAATATTATATTTTTGTTTAGGACAATGTATTAAATTGTATTTTTCTTTTTTTTTTTAATTAATTAATTATTGTCACACATATATATATATATATGATAATAATATTGAAATAAATATATATAATCAGGTTTTTGTTTTGCACAATTTAGAAAGTTTTATACAATGTCTTATCATTATTTCACTTATATTAATCTCACATTTTTGGTTTATTCTCAACTCACCCCTCCTCTAACAATTATTATCAACACTCTTCAAATTAAACTATCTATAACTATAATAAATAAATATATAATATAATCAGGTTTTTGTTATGCATAATTTAGAAAGTTTCTTTTATACAATTTACTTATATTTATCTCACACATTTTTGATTGATGAACACAACTCACCCCTCCTCTACTAATATTTACTGAAATAAATAAATATTAATATGTGAATATATACACAAATCAATAATGAATTCATTCATTATCAATGATATTCACAATTTATTTTCGATACATATTAAGTATAATTTAATAATTGCTTGAAAAATAAATATTATAAAATATTATTACGTATATCGGGTAAAAATAATATTACATTAAAAAATAACGTAAAATTTTTTGTTGGTTTTAATACGTGAATTTAAAAATTTACGCGAATTAATTAGAAACAAAGTTTATATTAAAAAATCATTTGGTTGTTTAATTTTTTTTGTATTATTAGTGATAGCATAAAAACAGTTTATTTGGAATACGTGCTTTTATCAAAAAATAAATTATATGAAATATTATTTATCTTATTATTTATATATTAAACTAAATACAAGAATTCGGTTTTACCTAAAAATCATTCCTTCACGTATTTATTTGTCTTTTTTTTTTTTCTCATTATTTACTTAGTCCCTTTTTCCGTTATTTTCTCTCTCCTCTACCTATTTTTTTTTTCTTTTTCTTTTTATACATACATTATAATATTATACTTTCATTTTTCAAGGTTTTTCTCCGCTTTCTCATTGCATTTCTTTAGAAAAAATCAAGCGTGTTAAAAGAAATTTTAATTCTTTACCTAAATAACTATTTTATTTTACTTTTACTCTACATTGTGTTATACACATTCTATAACATTCTAACGTATTCTTTCATTTTTCAAAGATCTCATTCCGTTTTGAAAATCAAACTCACAAAACAAAATTTGAATTCTTTTTCCCGAGTAACTATTTTATTTTACTTTTATTCTACGTTTTGTTATACAAATTCTATAACATTCTAACGTATTCTTTCGTATTTCAAAGTTCAACTCCGTTCCACTTAATTTCTTTTCAAAAAATCAAACTAACAAAACAACATTTCAATTCTTTCTAAACTTTCTCTTTTAATGGTGATCCCTTTTTTTTTCTCTCTCTCTCTCTCTCTTTCAGGTAGTTTCAATATCCCTTCATCCCCCTCTCCCCCCGCACACCGTTGTCTATATATTACAAATATAAAAAGAATTAGAAATTTATTACCGTCAAATAAAACTGTCTAAGAAGAAGAGAAAAAAAAAAAAGAAACCCCCCCCCCCATAAAAGAAACTAAATTTTTATTTATTTTACCTTTGTTTTTTTTTCTTTTTTTTTTTTTCGTTCACGTACGTGTATTCGAAGTAAAAGTAAAAAAAAAAAACAACAACAGAGAAAGAAAGATAAAAATATGTAATTCAAAATCGAACCAACTTACGAATTACAATTATTTCGTAATAATATTTTAAACGCGAGTGATAAGAATAATTTTATCATTTAATATAAATTATATCGAATAAAAATAAACGAAAAATAATTAATCAAATCGCATATATGCGTCCCCTCGTAGTATTCGAATGATTCAAATAATTAATTTTTTTTCTTTTATTCATATTAGTCGTAATATTTAAATACGAAACATAAACAATAATATAACACAATAATATAAATGTTATCATTTTATTCTTCCGCGTGTATATTAATTATTTATCTCTTTCTTTCCTTTTCTTTTGTTCTTTACACGTATGCATGCATAAAACAAAAAAAAAAAAACAAAAAAATAATATTAAACGACAAACACGTTTCTCGTATAAAAAACTAATCCTATAAAACGCGATAAATAATAAATCGAAAAAAAAAAAAGAGAAAAAAACACGTGCTCGCGTATAACACAATCGATATCCTTGAAATAATTATTTTATTTTCAATACGATAACACACGTTTATTAATAATTATTGTATCCCCACGTTTAATGATTTGCAATGGAAAAGAAACGAAACAAAAAAAAAAGAAAAATTAAAGAGAAATAAAGTAGATAGATGAGGTGGGTGGAAGAGGTGGTTAGGGGGTGAAGGGGGGAAAAGAATTGATAAACGATAGGAGAGAAAGCATTAAAATTTGTGAACGTGTCGAACGTGTCGTAAATATTCAAAACAAAATACAGTGGAATCGGCTTAAATCAACGCGTACCTTATTTCCTGTCGTTTGTGATTTCTCAATCAATAATCGCGTTTAAAATTATCTTAAGGTAACAATTTTATCGTATTTTTTTTTCTTTTTTTTCATTTAAATTTTCATCGTCGTCGTCGTCGTACATTTGAAATATTGAAATACAACATTTACATAGTTTTATTCTAATTTAACGTAAATGTATTAACAAGTAATATACCTGAGCCTCATTTCGATTAGTGTGTCATTCGAATTATATATATACAGGGTGGCCAAAGTTAATGTTACTCTCAACCTTTATACAAATATAATATATTTTATATATATAAATAAATTTAATAATAATAATAATAATAATGTATATTTTAATAATCGTATTTATTTGTGTTAAAATTGTTTAATTTCCATGTTTTGTTATATACAAGCTAGAAAATACTTCCTCCCCCCCCCCTACCACCGTCCCTCACCACCCTTCACCGAACTATAAATAAAATCAATTAAAGTATATATTTGTAAATTGATCAAAATATTCTGAAGATTTTAGAAATGAATCCGAATAATATACGAAAATTATACTCAAAATATAGAACACTCAGATACTGTAACATATACACGAAGGTTAGCAATAGATTTTTATATTAAACGACCTGGTTTTACGCTTTACTTTCTCTTATTATATTATAAGTATAATATTTGAAAAAAAAAAATATCATTAAAACTACATTTCTATTTTTATCCATTGGCAAGTTTTCTATATTTATATATTATTACGTAGATATGAATAAACGTATATACGTTGAATTTGTTAATATTAAGTGAAAGTGATATTCCATGTTTCTAACAACTTTCTAAGAAGATCTAATTTCACTCAACGTTTAAACACTGAGTTAAGGTTCAAAAATTCTTTTTGTTTGTTCTTCTTCTTCTTCTTCTTTCTCGAAACTAATCGAATAAGAAAATAACTTTCTGTTCGTATTATCTATGTTGAATTTTTATTGAAAATATTCTATTCAAATGATCGTGTTAATTTTTTATATACTCGTCATACAATATAATAATTTACTTTCTGTGTTTTCTTTACTTTTTTTTATATTATATCGTTCATTTATTTATTTATATGTAATACAAAATAAATAGTAATAAAATGTGTGTCGTTTGATTATATTTTTGAATAAAATCAAACGCTCATACGAAATTTCGCCATTTTTGATTCATATGAAAATAAATCGAAGAAATTCAATTTTATTTTTTAGGTTTTTTTTAAATAATTGATGATTATAACAAATATTTAAAAAGTGATTTAAAATTTAATCTTATTATTTTAAAAAATCAAATCAATTATTATTATACTTTTATATTTATCAAATGTATATTTATCGGTTTGTAATTTGACTAATTTACCATAAGAGTAAAAGAAAGATGTCGTCTTCCGGAAACTTCGATTCAAATAATACCGTGTATGTGTAAATGTATGTGTATGCGCGCGCATGTGTTTCTAACCAATAAAAAAGGCGCCATTATTGAATTTAATTTTTTTCTATGTGTATCCATTACAAATAATTTTTTAAATAAATGATTTATTTTTCAAATAAATGATTTTAAAGATTGTAACAACTGTATTGAATATCGATATATAAAATAAGAACGATAGAGAAATCGATTAATCGAATGATATCGATATTCGAGATTGGATGACGTTTTCATGAAAAAACGCCAACTTCAGTCGTATAGTCGATTTATTCGAGCGTACAGCTGTTCGATATTAAAACAACTTAATTAGACAAATATTATTTACTATAAATAATAATAATTAATAATTAATATGACGTATATAAAGAGCAAATCTTTATAAAGATTTATTTTCAATTATATTTAATATTGTTCATTGCGAGGAATTAAAAAACGTTAACAAAAATGAGTTGAACAAAAGTGTGGTTATTTTTCTTCGATCAAAGGTTTGTTCAAAATATCTTTTTATTTGAAATTACTTAAAATATCGTTAAATAATATAGAATATTAACGTAATATTTATCTTTTAAATCTGTCGTTTGCAGGCTACCATTGTTAAAGTTATAAATTTTTTAATACGCATATAAAAATATACATACATATATATATATATATACACAACAAAGTAATCATATACAATAAGAAGAAAATTGAAATCCACTATCATGTCTAGTTATAATAATAAATCAACAATACCACCACGATGGCTTAATTGTCCAAGGAAAGCTATTAGGTTGATAAGAAATAAATTCTTAGCATTCAAAACACCATTATCATCTGCGTTCAATGACCAAGTACCAGAAGAATGTTGGTTCACAATAGATATGCTTTTTTCTTCACTTAGAAGTGAAAAAATTAAACTCGGTTTATGGATTGATTTAACCAACACGACAAGATTCTACGATAAGAAAAGTTTGGAAGCGCATGGTTGTAAATATTTGAAAATTCAATGCAAAGGACATGATGAGAGACCGTCAAATGAACAAACTAACTTTTTCATACATGTTTGTAAGCAATTCATAGCGCAAAATCCATTGGATGTCATTGGTGTTCATTGTACTCATGGGTTCAACAGAACTGGATTTTTAATAATTAGTTATTTGGTCGAAATGGATTGTCTCAGCGTAGATGCAGGCTTAGCTGAATTTGCAGCAGCTCGACCTCCTGGTGTTTACAAGGGTGATTATATTAAAGAATTATATAAAAGATACGACGAAGAGGAGGAGACTCCTGATCCACCGCCAAGACCAGCATGGTGTTTAGAATATGATGACTCTAACGAAGAAGATACAGACGAAGGACCCAGTGTGGATAACAGTCCATGCGAAAGGGAAAACAAGAAAAAAAGAAAAGAACATCATAACAAAAATCCTGTATTTATGGCTGGCGTATCAGGAGTAACACCTATCTTGGATCAGAAGAAGTTATCCGGTATACAAAAGTGCGTTCAAAAAATTTGTTCTTGGGAGTTGTCAGGATTCCCAGGTTCTCAACCGGTTTCAATGGATTTAGAAAATATTAGGTTATTACATGAGAAACCTTACAGGGTATCATGGAAAGCCGATGGAACTAGGTTTGCTGAATATATTTATATATTTATTTTTAATATACCATAAGAAAAAATATATTTTTTTAAAATTGAAAACTCATGTATTGTCTTTGCGTAGGTATATGATGCTCATACAAGCCAACCGAGAAGTATACTTCATAGATAGAGATAATAGTGTTTTCCAAGTGGATGGTTTAACTTTTCCTCATCCGAGAGATTTATCCAAATGTCTTAAAGATACACTTTTAGATGGTGTAAGATATTCTTCTGTTATAAAGCACGAGAGACACCTAACTTGATTACTTCTAATAACTTATTTTTCTTTCATATGCGATACACTACTATAATTACTTTCACAGATATCATTTTTTTTTTAGAATGATACATACAATTTACAGTACTAATAAGAAAGTTAATATACAATTCAGAAATGATTAGAAATAATCAAGTTAATTTCTCACTAATATTTTATTGATTATAATTGCATATTATATATTTAAATGTTATATTAAAATTTGTGTATTATTATTATTTATTATCATTATTATTTTCTTTGTTTTTTTCTTTTGTTTTATAGGAAATGGTAATCGACAAAGTATGCAATAAAGAATATGCTAGGTATTTAGCATATGATATAGTTATGTTCGATGGTAAAGATGTTAGCAAATTACCTTTCCATCCTGATCGATACGAAATTATTGAAAAAGCAGTAATAAAAAGTAGGCATAAAGCTTTGATGGAAGGAAGAATAAGAAAAGAACGTGAACCATTTTCGATTCGACTAAAACACTTTTGGGATGTCGTTCAAGCGGCTAATTTACTTAGCGACAAATTTGCCAAGAATTTATCACACGAACCGGATGGATTAATATTTCAACCGTCCAAAGAACCATATCGTCCGGGACCATGTCCAGAAGTTTTAAAATGGAAACCCTTATCGATGAATTCTGTTGATTTCAAATTAAAAATTGTCACTGAAACAGGAGTTGGAATACTTCCGCGCAAAGTTGGTCATCTTTTTGTTGGCGGTTGGGATGTACCTTATAGTCAAATGAAAATTACTAAACAAATAAAAGATTTGAATAATGCAATTATCGAATGTAAATTAGAGAACGGTCAATGGGTGTTCATGCGCGTTAGAGCAGATAAATCATTTCCTAATTCGAAACGTACCGCTGATGCTGTATTCGAAAGTATTAGAAGACCGGTTAAAACGTCATATCTTTTAGAATATATCGAGAAGCATAAATTTTTAGAAGACGATTCGGATCTTATGCCACCACCTAAAAAGAGATCTAAATTAGATTAATGATTTGTATACAAATATATATTTATATATATCGTTACCAACATTACAAATATGTATTCCTACTTTTGAAATTAAGTAATATTAGCATGATTGCAAGCCAACTTGCATGTTTAAGAGATATTAAAAAAAAAAAAAATCATTCAACATTGACCGTTCGAGCATGGACGCGTTCCTCGTTAAAAAATGTTGAAAATCGTGTTTCTATTTTCAGAATAAATTACTTTTTACTTCGTGAACTCTCTTGTATCCAATTAATAAATAAGATTTTTTATTGTGTAGATAATAACAAAACAAAATATTATTCTAATCATGTTCTTTTTTTTTTAGATCTTTTTGCATAATAACCGTTGATATTATATAAACGTTGATTGCACTCGTCCGTGCTCCAATAGTTACAATTATTTATAGTTAATTTTGTTTCGTATATTATCGTTGTATATTCGAAATCATCACCTTCGCTGAATAAAATAAATGAATAAAAAATAAAAAAAAAACTTTTATGTAAAACAACGTATATGTTTTTCTTTTCTACCCTTCAACACTCTCCCCTCTACCACCCACCCACCCCCTTTTAAATTTTTTTAAAAAAGATATAACACAATATTTTGTAAAATTAAATGTATGATTTTGGATTGATCGAAATTATTCTCATCGTATAAATTTGTTCATTTTCAGATGCTGTATTCATATGGTGTACTAAAAATTTAGCATCTAAAGCACGAAAATCACTTCGCATTAATTTAGAATACGATTATGCTATAATGATAAGATGGTCACCCGATGGAAAAGCATTTATTCTACATAAAGCTGTACAAAATATTATAGAGGTTTATAAAGTTACTAAAAAATTGGATGGTTTTATAGCATCGGCAACCAAAGTTCTTGAATTTCCTCAGGTATATATTACGCATATTATAAAAATTATATATTAATAATTAATTTTACAATAATAACATGAATTAATTTTCTATTAACAATTGTCTTATATTTATTATAGAAACATATTGCAAATCCTGTTGGTTTGGATATCGCTTGTACCGGACGTTACATAATTAGTTGTAGCGAAGACAACGATTTAATAATATGGGATTTAAAGGGTCAACCGCTTACAACGATAGAACTCAAATTGGGATCGACTCATAGAGCTCGTATATCACCGTGTGGACGTTTTGTAACAACGTCAGGTTTGTACAATATTTCTATATATGAAATAAAAATAAAGATTTGATTTTAATTTCAATTACATATATATATATTATAGGATTTACACCTGACGTTAATGTATGGGAAGTGGTGTTTAGTAAATCTGGAGATTTCAAACAGGTGTCTAAAGCCTTTGACCTTACCGGACATTCTTCTGGTGTTTATGATGTCAACTATAATGCAGATACAAGTCGTATGGTTACATTATCTAAAGATGGAACATATCGTTACTACAACACCAAAAGTTAATCTCTATTAAAATATACATTATAAAAATCAAATAATATTCAAATTATATATTGAATATTTAATTAATTTAACTATTACAGTTGAATTTGAAAAAGGAGAAGATCCGCACGTACTTATAACAGGTGTATGGGACGTTACGACGCCAGCTAATATCGCAGTTTCACCTAACAGTGAAGTTTTAGTAATAACACATGGTTCATCTCTTAGCTTTTATAATACCATTACTGGCTCATTGGACAATACAATTAGAGATATTTTTTCTAGTAAGTATATATCATTAATACATTTTATAATACAGGGTATACCACATAACGATTTTTCAAGTATTTGCGATAACCTGACAAAAAAAATACTTTAAACAAAAGTTAATCTGTTTTTGATTGACTATACATGGCATTGGTTTTTTTAGAACTAACTTTATTTTTTTAAATAGCACCTAGTATTTTTGACTTGACAATACAATTTCTACAAGTTAACATTAAACTGCGATTAGCTATCATGAATATACTTTTAATATTTTTTATATTTATAGCAAGACGAATTTTAATGATATTCATATTAAATTAAAGTACACACTTTTTTCTACGCCATTCTTTGCCATTTCTTTAAAAAGTTATATATATATTATTAATAATATATTATTTAAAAGTATATATATTTTTTCTAGATCCTATAACTTGTGTTGCTTTCGATGCATTGGGAGAATACGTATTGGTTTCCGGTGATAAACATATTAAAATATTCCGCAACGTAACTGGTTATCGTGCAGCCATAACATCTGCTAAATGTAAACTTAAGCAAAGACAAACGTCGGCTACTAAAGAACGCTTAGAAAAATTAATAACCGACTGTAAGGGATTTCTTCAAGAGATGGGCGAAGAATATTCCGAATGACACCAACGATTATATTTGCAAATGTTTCTGTTCCTCTATAACTGAAATGTTTTATATCTTCTTATAAATATTCTATGCAAAAGAAAAAAAACGAAAAAAAAAAAGAAAAAAAGAATTGTTTATACCATAATTTTTCATGTATTGGAATAAAATACATTATACAAATTTATTCTAACAAAAAGTATTTTGATGTCGTTCCTTTGTTTATGTTAAAAAACAATTACTCTATCTATATCTTTATTTATTTTGTTCTTTCGTACGATTAATTGTATATATATATATATAATAAATTGTACGATTAAGAAACGATAATATTTGCGATCATAATACATATAAAACAAAAATCATCCGATTGCTACTTACAAGTAGCATTTATCTATCAATTTTGTCAACATATGCACTGTATAGTGATTATGATCATGGCCAAAATACTGTTGAACAAAAAATATATATATATATATATATATACACGCGGCCACTTGTGTGCCTGAAAAAAAAAAAAGAATTAATAAATATAACATTTGTGATTAAAACTAATTACAGACAAATATGAATAGGATTGTAGACATGAAGTTTTCGTTTGTTCGTATTTCTTAGCACAAGAAGCCTGCGAGATGCAACTAATGCAAGAGTTGCTTGATGTTCGCTTCTTAATATTTGATAATTAGCTCTCAGACTAATGCGTCTTAGATTACTCGGTGGGACAGGTCGACCGCCAGCAAACGCAAATCTGAAATCGTATTCAATTAAATTAATTATTATATAAAATTGATGATTTTGTTAAAAATATTTCTATACCTTATTTCTTTTCTCGGCCCTTTTAAAGTAGAATCTGGAAACGCTGACTGCCTGTCTGACAATATTTTAGTATTAACTGGTCTTACTTTAGCATATTTGATTTTACTTTTCAAAACAATTGGAAGCGTTGGTATTTTTCTATATTCGCTTGTATCGTTATCATATTTAATAGGTAAATATGGTAACAAAGAATCCCCGTAATGTTCTATTATACTTGTCAAATCCAAACCATGAACACCAGATTTTAACAAAGCACAAACTACCAACTGTAATAAAGATATGACTGATATAGAAAATCTTATATTAAATATATTAATTATAAATATTAATATGAATGAATATATTTACTGCTATGCATTGCCAAATAACGGAACCTGGTGTTGCAGATTTTAAAATATTATCTATAAAAAGTGGCGAATCTTTATCGGATTGAAAAAAAATTAAAGGTTGTACGCTTGCTAATAATTCCCTGGCCATCGTTCTTTTTTTAATTATTTCATTATCCTCTTTCTCATCTTTAATAAGTATATCTTTCAATGTAGGAATGTATCTGTAATTAAAAAAAATATATATATTATTTATATTATTAACAATATATATAGGATATTTATTTATTTTATAGTTTATATAATTACTTATCAGAAACGGATGGCCAACGAAGCATCAATTTTAAGACACATTCTTTAAATAATTCTTCCAAATTAGGATTTATAAAACTTTGTCCAAGAAGTAATTCTAATAATAATTCGGTCAATTTATCGACCTGAAATATTTCATCGATTGTAAGATAAATCTTAACGTGTAAACGCAATAGTTGTAATTTATAGAATTTAAAATAAAAGTAATACCGATGTTAAGTAATATGGATAAACTGCTTCGCTGTTACTGGCAATAGCAATAATAAGTTGACAAGTACGAATCGATACTCGAGTATATTGAGCATTGTTAGAAATGACCATAGACCTAGCAATAGACATCAATCTATCTATAACACCTTCTCCGCCTAAATGTGGATTGTTAGCACAATCGTTGACCAATACCTACGATATCATAAAAATTAAGTTTTCTTTGGTAAAAAAAATAAAAATGAAAATATTTTACCTGAAAAGTCTTTTGGGAACCATTAAACAAAGTTTTCAAAGCACGTTTAGCATAATTGTAACGAGCCTCGGTTAATTTTACATCGCATACTTCCATCTCTACAAAAAATATGAATAATCAGAGTACAAAAGATATATTTGTGTTAAGCGCGTATTAACAATATATTACCTTGAATGAAAGGTACGTTGTCTTGGGACATATTAACAGCTTCGTTAACTTTATCGACCAAGTTAATAATACGTTCATTAGGAACAAATACTTTGGCTTCTGAATGATATTCTGGCATTGTATCGGGTGCTCCTAAGATAGGATCTACATTGCATAAATTGGTGAGTACTGCATTTACATCGTTGGATGTTAAACATTTTCTTCTACTGTGTTTCAATCTTGTAATACATTTCTAAAATAAAAAATGAAATAAAAGTTATTAAAACTTACATTGTTAGTTTCAAAATAAATAAAACAAATATGTATTATATATTCATACGTGTAAAATTTCTCTTAATCTATAAGAAGCATCTTCTGCCAATCTTCGTAAAATAGAATCTGACAACGGATGAATTCCTAATTCTTCACCGATAGCAGAAATCCATTCTGTACTAAGCACAGCATATCTTCTAGTATTATTATCATTTGTCATACTGTTAACACTAGTTTCTCCATTATTACCGACAAACGAATTATTATAACTCGATATATTTGGATTTGGCAATATTTCCTTCATAATTTATTGAAACTTTTCTCCTTGAATATATCACTGTGAAACGTGATTATTATATTAATTATTGTTATATTAACAAACGTAAAAAAAAGAACAACAAATACACAACTCGGAAGTACATTAAACTAACTAACCTTAACTCTAGATTTATGAATTTGGTTAGGTACATCGAGGCCCGCCATCTGTCAATTAAATTGTGAAACACGTGTAAGATCATTTTTTAAATAATTTTTATATTGTTTACAATATTTCTGTATATTCCTCGTTCATTATAAATTAAAATCTTTGGGTGGGACCCTTGGGAATCAATTAAATTTGAAATTAATGAAATTATAATTTTCCTTTTTATTATACTTTATTTTTTGTTGATAGATTTAATATTATTATTTGTAATATGACTGACGTGGCACTCTTAACGTGTTTACTACTTTTTAATAGCTAATATGGAAATCAATTTAACGTTCATTAAGTTGTTTTCCCTTTCTTATTTTTTTTGTGTTTTATCTACATAACATAATTTATTATAATAGGAAATTTTTTTATATCTTTTTTTTAAGAGTTTACATCATAAGTTTTTAATAGTTGTTTTTCATTCTTTATTTTTTGTTATCATCCAAGATAAAAAACAACTAATGATGACGATAGTCAACCATTATCGTCATAAGTAAAAGATAAGCATTAGATATTTTTCAAAACAAACATTAAATTGAATAACAAAATTTATCAAACGATCGTATCGTATAAAAACATCTTATATCTAACGTTAAA
This sequence comes from Polistes canadensis, assembly GCF_001313835.1. NCBI lineage: Eukaryota > Metazoa > Arthropoda > Insecta > Hymenoptera > Vespidae > Polistes > Polistes canadensis. The sequence goes on along the minus strand of NW_014569660.1, from coordinate 457,502 downwards.
AATCAGATAAAAATAACAATCGTAAAAATGAATGGCGTAAAACGTGAGAAAAGAACATTTATAATTGAATCTTTTGAAAACATTTCACAAGTGTTCGATTAAAAAATATAATTATCGACATTTCAATTGTGCGAATCGAAAAAATTCTCAAACGAAATTTGATTGTTCGATAATTTAATATTATCGATTTATCGATGTTTATATTTAACAATCGATAAAATAGTTTCGTCGAGGTAAATGTTTTTGAAATAATTCGATAGCTGTCGCTGCAATCGCGTTGAAGACATATTGCTGTCCTTTTCTTACTTGTGAAAAAACCCGTATTTTGTTCTTGTTTAACGCATGTAACGCTCGGTAGAAGTTAAATAGCCAATAAGAATTTAGAACGAGATATACGCACAGAAATATCACTGACGTGTCCCCGAAAAGAAGTGCTTTTTCAGCGATTCATGATCATTCTCTATTCGTATTAAATTACGAGAACTTACGACAGTAATCAGTGTGGTTGTATCAAATATAAGAGTGACTTGTAAAAACAGTTAAAATTAAATTATGGCGGCGATATTCAATACTTTCGTTAATTCCTTCAGCAACAGATTGTAAGTATATCGTTAAAAAGAAAATCAGACATTCTGGTTCGCTTTAAAATGCAATGTAATACATAGATGCATTTTATGATATGCAATACGGCCTTTCCAAATTATTACAATTTATAAAATATGTAAATATATAATCAGCATTTCCCTTTCCTTTTTTTTTTTCTTTCCTTTCTTTCAACGTATAGTTGAGATGATGTAAGCATTTTTTTCTGTTTTTCTTTTTTTCATTCTCTCTATTCCCCCCCAAATGCTAATTATATATCGTTATTACGTTCTACGCATTTAGAAATGTATTTGTTATAACATAATATATGTACAGCAATATCTTATCTTAATCTACTCTTACATTATCTATTATTTTACTTGGAATATATATTTGATATGCTATAAATATCTTTTCATTTACGTTGGTTTTAAATGATTAATATGTTATATAGATTTTGTTCTTATATAAAAATGTAAATATTACTTTGCCCTATTTGTTTTGTCATGTTGTGTTATTTAATTAACAATAATAAACATGCGTTAACGCACAGAGCATACACACACACAAATGGTATACATCACGCATACATTTATGTATCTTATAAACATGTTATTTTCATTTCTTTTTTTCTTTTTTTTTCTTTATAGGGATGAACCTGTTAGAAAACATTTAAAAAATGTTTATGGTTGTTTGTCCATGTCAACGGTATCAGCCGCTGTAGGAGCTTACGTGCACATGTACACGCAACTCTTACAGGCTAATTTACTTACCAGTTTGGCTACCATCGGATTATTATTCGCTTTAATAAATGTACCGGACAATGGGAAAAATCATAAACTACGTCTTGGCTATCTCTTAGGATTTGCATTTCTATCCGGATTAGGACTTGGTCCTTTACTCGAAATGGTCATCAATATTGATCCTTCCATCGTAGTCACCGCTTTAGTAGGTTGGTAAAGAAAACAATAATTTTATCTAAATAACTAATTACTAATTCTTATTTCATTTGAATATGGTTGATTAACTTGATATGAATTTTTATCTACAGGCACCACCCTTCTGTTCGTGTCATTCAGCATTTCTGCGCTTTTGGCTGAACGAGGTCATTGGTTATATCTAGGCGGTATAATATTCAGCATGCTAAATATTATGTTTATGACATTCTTCGTCAATCTTTTCTTACGCTCCCAGTTTATTTACCAAGCTCATCTCTATATTGGATTTTTCTTAATGTGCGCTTTCATCATTTATGATACACAATTGATTATTGAGAAACATCACATGGGTAACAAAGATTTCATTGCGCATTCTTTGGATCTATTCATGGATTTCATCAGTGTATTCCGTCACTTACTTGTGATTCTCGCGCAAAAGGTAATAAGAAAATAATAATAAAAATGATAATAAAATGATTCCGATTAATCACACATATCATTAAATTACTATTAATTTCTTTTTCCATATTTTATCTAGGAAATTTCTAAGGAACAACAACGTAAACGTAAAGATTAAAATGAAAAAAAAAAGAAATCAGAAGAATTGAAGAGCGTTTACAACAAGTGCAAAAAAAACATCATTGCATCCCAAGTAAAATCCATAATCCTAGAGGTCTTCATCTAAAATAAAAACAAAAATCCATAAATAGATATATACCATAGATTTTATACTGTTGGATAAATTGCTAACGTTTTCTTTTTCTATTTTTCTTTTTTTCTTCTTCTTCTTCTTCTTCTTCTTCTCTCTTTTTATTTTCTAACAATGATAAAAATCAAAACGATACTAATCCAGAGATACTATTTAATATAATACATAACTCCTATTTTATTTTTATTCGAAAAAATATATATATATATGTATATTTTTTATAAGTTTCTAATATTATAACAAATTATAATCGAAAAATTCAAAGAGGACCACTTATATTCGAATTACAAAAACAAAAATATCATAATAACAAAATTTCATTATGTGCATTATTATTATTATTATGTGTGTTGCACACTATTGTGCGGAATAGGAGGTGGTGGGAGGTTCGGTGTCCTACTAATGGCTCTTTAAAAACTACAGCACTCTGTTTATCTAACTTTCTTTTTCCAACATGGTGTAGAAAGTTAGAATTCTAAAAATAGAAGCTTGTATACTATTTCGTTCTCTCTCTCTCTCTCTATCTCTCTTTTTCTTCATATATATATATATATGGATATTATAATAATTTCAATATTAATAGGATTGGGGAAAGCATATTCATTGGTATAAGATCTATGATAGATGAAAACATTTACATACATGACACGTTACCCATACACATATTAACATACATTACACATACTCGCATAAAACATAAGTATATCTATATATATATAGTTCATAATTAAACAACAACAAGAAGAAAAAACAGAAAAATAAACAATACAAAGCTATATTTACTATAAAGAGCAAAAGTTAAATGATTAGTGCTCGTTTAATACTTTGAAGAACTTAGATAAATGTTATATCAACCGGTATACGGTACAACAATGTAATTATTTGGGTCGTCGATATTATCACTTCCTTCTATGAATTACCATTTTCTGTATTTAGATTTATACAAGATATGTAAATGCATATATAAATTTATTGTATATTTTTAACTTTCAATAAACAAATTTTCCGAGTTTTCATTTACCGATTTTTTAAATTATATTTTAAGTATCCTCTATTATTCGGTATATATTTAAATCTTTGGGTTATCAAAAAGCCATTATAATAATAGCATTAATGTGTGCATTAATTTTTAATAAATAAGACATTAGTCTAGTAAATATTAAAATAAATAAAGTATACAAAAAAAAAATATGTGCAGTAAAAAATATCTTCTTCTATTTTTAACATATATTCATTATTTATATGTATATTTAATTTTACACTTTGGAACTATTGGACACGTCAAGCGTAAATTTTGTTTTAACAATGTAATAATCAAATTCTAAACACCGTAACAATAAGATTATTTATTCATTTTTTTGTTGCTGTTGAAGTTTCTATGCCAACATTTTTGTGCTATTAATCACATGCAGTCAGTGTATAGAGGTATTACCATACAAAAATACAGTCTCACGAAAAATCATGCAGTAGCTTTAAAGATTAAATTTATCGTCGTATGAGTAATAATAATCCAAACTTACATTACTGCAGTTTGTACTTTAATCTTACAACTTTTGAAATCTTTTTTATCGTACTATTTCAATATTCAGTATCTTATTGTTTCGAGAAAATTAAAGTTTAACATATCTATTAATTAAAAAATTTAGGCAAATTATTTGAAGTCTGGCAATGTTTCTACTGTTTTATCAATACGTAATTTGATTATATACATTTTTTTGTATTTTACTAAACTGATGTATACTTACGAGCTGCAAATGGACTTACACCACTTGAAAAATTAGAAAATTGTAAAATTTCAATTTTGACAAATCAAATATCACTTATAATAATACTTCATATTAATCCAATTTTGTGTACAAATAATGACATGATATAAAATAGAAGTAGAATTTTAAATTTTAATATTCTCCATTAGTATTTTTTCTTATCTGTTTTTTGATTACGTTCTTTAGGTTCTTCGTTGAAACGAAATTCTCTCGTTTCATTTCATGTAAAATAAATTTATTATGCTGTTTATACACTGTTTTATAATAATCATAATATTCCTGTGGTGTATACAGGAAATTCTTTTTTATATTATTTTTTTTCTTTTTTTCTATGGAAATTGGACTTACACCACTTTCAAAATAAACGTTCCATGTAACATAAATAAAACTCCATATTAGTTGCATACAACATGCATCATAGATACACCAGTAATCTAATTTAAAATAAAACAAACCAATTAATTAATAGTAAGTTCTTTTAAAATACTCAGAAAAAAAAAAGAAAGAAAAACGAACATATTTAATAATAATTTATATTAAAAGTAATACACTATGAGAAAATCCTATTTTAACTGAAAATAATAAACACTCACATATATATATATATATATATATATATACTATTTCATATTTGATGCAGCACAGTATAGTTCCTAATACACAGCAAAATGTTACCCTTAATATATAAAAAGATTAATAACAAATTAAAAATAATAATAATAATAATAAGAATCAAATAGACAAGGTGTTTCATAATATAAACATTTTTCTTATTCAAACTTATGTTCTTACATTTACACAGTACAAAAAATTATACTCAGACCTGCCGGCCCGCGGTTCATAACTTGCTATGACTGAGGGGCGGCCGGTGGTGGGGTGGTACGGGACTCTGGGGGTGGATTTTACTTTTTAGGATATCTTCTTCTTCTCTTTTTTTTTTTTTTTT
>NW_014569660.1:434244-451411 GCF_001313835.1 Polistes canadensis | reverse complement strand
TAATAATAATAATAATAATAATAATAATAATAATAATAATAATAACTTTGCTTTAAGCAATAATACACCTAATACGTCTTTTGTTACTTTATACAATGTTCTTTCTTCTAAATTGTAGTCGATAAAAGTGTAATTTGTTGCTGTTGTTTTGTTTGTTTGATACATATTATCATCCCCTCATAATATTAACGCACTTAGTAATACTACGATATTTAAGATTTATTCATTAAATATTATTATTATTATATCGAGTCGTTGTATGCTAGAAAAATGTTGAGATCAAAGAAATTGCGGATTTTTTTCATGATTTTACTTTGCTTTAACTTATTCTTCTTCTTCTTCTTTTTCTTTTTCTATAGCCCCCTTTTTCTCCTTTTATTGTTTGTTTGTTTTCAATTATTTCTTTACCATTATATTTTCTACTTCACATTTTCCTTCTATTCACCGAGTCCGTTAATCAATTAATTAATCCATTTGATCATCTTTCAAAAATAAAGAAAAAAAAAAAAAAAAAAAAAAAAAAACAAGAACTGTATAACTTTTGTCGGAAGTATTTTTTAATTTTTTTTTTTTTTTTTATTATTTTATAATTCTCATTTATTATTTACTTATTTATTAATTTATTTCTTGTAATAAATTGCGACCCGCGATAAAAGATTTGTTTGTTTGTTAGTCGCGTTTTCTTTTTTTTTTTTAAAAACATCTATAAATATACAATGGCGTTTCTTCCTTTCTTTTTCTCTTCTTGAAGAAGTTCAAAATGGAGTGTCTTAATTGTTCTTATTATAATTATCATAATAATCATTACGCTCGGATTATACAAGGAATTTTTAGTTTCTTTTATAGTTTTCTATTTTAACGATTAAAAGACGGAAATAATTGTTTTACAGTTTACGTATTAATTAACGTAAACTTAGCCGCTGCATTTTAACGCGACCGACGATTTGTTTGTTGTTGTTGTTGTTGTTCTGTTGTTGGTTTTTATAGTGATTTGTTTGACGCAAAATTGTGTGGTTTTTCTTTTTTTTTCACAGTGATAAGAACCTCCCCTACAACCTTTGCCCAGTCATCAACAGCAATTATCTGTTTTCAATTGTTCTTGTTTATTTAATTTTAAATCATTTGCTTCCATTTTCTTGTTGCTCTTTTTTTTTTGTTTTTTCTTTTTTTTTTTTGTTTTTTTTTTTTTTTTTTTGTTTTTTTTTTTTTTTGTTTAAATTCTTCGCTACACACACCTACGTATATGAGATTAAACAATTTATGCGTACGCACATTTGTTTTAATTCGATGTCCATATTCACATCATCATCATCGTTCAACATTGGCACTTTGAAAGTTATTACATTTGTTTAATTTTCTTTTTTTTTTTGTTTGGTTCTTTCATTTCATTTCATTTCATTTCATTTCATTTTCTTTTCTTTTCTTGTCTACTTTTTTTCAAATAATATTACAACATTATTATGATATTAATTACATTATCGTTAACTTGTTTTTCTTTCTTTCTTTCTTTTACTTTACAAGTTTTATATTATCGAATAGAAATGGTTTGGGTAATTTGATAAAAAATAAAAAAAAAATCTCTTTTTGCTAATTCACACCCTTCCCTCCCCTCCTGTTTTTTTTGTTGTATCCTTGAATTTGAGATGATCATAAAACAAAGTTAATCCATCGAATTTTGATGATACAATACGCAATTATATATATTGTTTACTTTAATTACTCTTGCCCGTCGTTTTTTTCTAATCTTTCTTGTTTCATTTAGATGTGTTCGAATAAGCGAATAATAATAATATTAATCATCAAAAGTATTATATTATTGAGTTTATCTATCCTTCCTACCCATCTCCTCGACAACGATTATTACTTTCACGTTTTAAAGTATGTTGTATGCATGTATGTATGCATGTATGTATGCATCTATTGTTTTTTAGTCGACAGATTAAGTTTGTTGAGAAACAGGTACAAACAACACGATGTAAACACGTCAACCACGGTACAATAAAATAAACACACAGATACACAACACACATCATACACACCACAGACAAAATATGCAGAGATGATAGACGCAAAATTTGTTGATCCTATTTTACACGTACATGCATTTTTTAATGTATTTTCTTTTCTTTCCAAAGTTAATCAATTAGGCAGTATTTTATTATCATGTTCCTCTCATATACACACATATATATATATACATATATATATATATGTATATATAATTATGTTTTTTTTTATTTATATATATGTGGAGCACAATACAGAGAAGCGAGAAAAATATGATCAAATGAACTCTCCTCGAGTTTGAAAAGATTATCTCATTATTATTATTATTATTATTATTATTATTATTTATTTATTTAATTATTTATATTTGTTAATTATTTATTATTATTATTATTATTATTATTATTATTATTGTTATTATTATTCACTACCGAAAGCACCGAATTAAGATGGGAGCACACGATAATGAAACTCAAATGTTTTAATCTCAGCAACGAGAGTCTGCTAACAATTTAATCAATCAAATTAATTGCACAAAGGTATCTATTATCATCATCATCATCATCATAATCATCATAAGCATCATCATCATCATCATCATCATCATCATCAATCATCATCTTCATCATCATCATCATCATCATCATTATTATTATTCATGATAATTCTCAGATATCTTCATCATCATTCATTTTATCTTAATCATTCTTATTATTAATAATTCTAAATTCTAGACAAAATCTCATTAAAGATTCTATTTAGGATTCTTAATAGATACGATAACCGATTATCTACATTTATATATGACATAGAGACATTGTTTAGTCTGTATTGAATACAGGCACGATAATTATTAATTACAAATAACGGTATGATATCCAAAGTCCTGTTGGTATCACAATCTTAAAATCCGCGGAGACCGGGGTGTATTTATTTTTACGGTTTTATTTTCGATCCCGAGAGAGATCCGACATTTATTTTATTTTATTTTATTTTATTTATATAAAAAAAACCGTTCAATGGAAAAACTTTTACGATAGACTTCATTGTCCATTTCGTAGAGTGTTTTTCTTCGGGAAAAAAAAAAAAAAAACAAAAAAAGAAATTAAAAGAAAGTAATAAGTGTAATAGGAATAATAATAATAATAAAAAATAATAATTACAAAAACATTAAAGAGAAAATAGAAGTAGAAGTAGTAATAGTAGTAGAAGAAGAAGAAGAAGAACTAAAAGAAAAATGGAAGTGTCAAAAACGAAATTATTAATAACGAATAAACCTCAGTGTTTATTGGCTCAGCCAATGTTTCTCTCTAGAAAAATTAAACGCGAGTTTATACCTTCAAATATCACAACAAATTCTTTTCTTACATCACTCCTTTGCCTACCCTACCTATCTATTTTATCTCCATTTATATTTATTTAATTAATTAATTAATTAATTATTTATTCGGAGTTCATTATTCCCGATAATCTTCTCTCTTTCTCTATCTTTGTTTGTTCACATTCTTTTCTTAAAATGTATGGAGCATTAAAAAAACAAAAAAAAAATTCTTACTCTCTTTTTCACACACACACACACCACCACGCAACGCAACACCACCATCATCTTCTTCCCTTTCGTTCTTGCTCCTTTGCAAAAATCTTGCTTCTAGAAAAATGACGAAGCATATGTGTAACTTCTAAAATCGCGCATATAAAAACCGCGAATTTATATTTGTTTGTAATTAATATATTAAAAGACAATGATTTTTCACATTCCATGGATCTTTAAAGATCACGACGAGGGGGGGCCTATGGCTACGTTTCTTCTTTAATCTTCGTTTCATTTCCAGTTTTAGTTTTGGCAATGGTCTCTTCTTTAGCATTAGCTAACACCGTTAAAGAATCTTTAACCGCGTGATATATAATGTTTTTGATTTGTAACTTATCTTCATGATTGGTATGGGAATCGGATAATTCACGAAATTCTTGTGTTAGATGGAAACAATGCGACACGTTCTCCGGTGATACAAAATCTTCTGCCACTTTGATACAGTTGTGTAAATTTCTAACTTGATGTGGTGCACCCGCTGGCACGAAAACGGCATCTCCAAGACATTGTACGATTGCGTATCTGTGTAATAATTCAAAATACAAATATATTTAAATAATTCATATTCAAAAGTTTGCAGAAAATTATAATTGTAACTAGTATAAGAATTGAAAGGATTAAATTTGAATGAATGAAACAAACTTACCCTTCGACACCGTATTCGCGATACAATCGTTCCCGCAGAGGACCATCCAAGTAATAACTCTGATCGTGTATAGGATCATGATGTGGTTCTAATCGTGCACCACGTTCCAATGCTACTGCATTTAATAAGTCACGTATTTTATCAGCATCGCGAGCCGCATAAATATGCCACAATGCTCCTGGTGCTTCACCGCGTTCACGAACACGACGACGCGTCAGAATATCACAGCCTGCTTCGTCAATAGCTCTTAATGCCTCTGTAATATATAAACGTTAACGTTATCATTTAAATATACAATGACAAGTATTATTATCAAAATACAAAGATGTACGCGTATAAAAATTGAATTTAAAACATTTAACATTGATTAAAGCTACGTATAAATATTGTTCAAATAATTACATCGTATTGTCTTGTTTTCCAGAATAATTAAATTCTATAATAAAACATAAATATTTACCTTTGACGTGTTCATCATTATCGGCATCTTTAGGAATACCAACATATACCATCACGTTAACCGCATCAGAGATGTCCAAATGTAAATTGGTAGTACCTTTGTTAGGATAAAGTGCAGAACCATATGCGTTATACATTTTAGGACCCAAATCTGGTCTTACAAAACAATCAGGTAAATGACTCGCTAAATTCAATCTACCATGTCGATGGGTGTATTCCAACAATGGTAATGCTTTCATTAAATCAATAAAACGCGTCGACAATAATTCAGCAAAATCATCGCCAGGCGGCCAGTCTTTCAATTTCAATAACATATGATTTCCCCTTTCGTCTTTAAGTCGTTTGGAAAAGTGTTCAAAACCTTCCCAGAATTTTCTCATTGGTTGATTCGGTACCAAGTTACCAGTCATACAATTGATAAGATCATTTTTCTTATCCCCAAAATCTCTGGCAAATGAATCGGGATGCCAAAGATCCATGTCCAGAGATTTAGCTACGTCCGATACTATAACCGGCTGTCCGCGTTTCCATTGGTCTTGGAAAATTCTATAATTGTTTGGATTGTTCGGATCGTTTAACCTTAACAATTTACCGTCGCACAGCCAGGAATGTGGTACATCTGGATACAAACTTTTACTTTCGGTTAACGTCATGATTCTTATTGGTAATGGTTCTCTACCCCTTTGAGTCCATTTATATCTACGTACAAAGTGTTTCAATTCTCTTGGTTTTTCGTCGTCATCCAATCCGCTTTCTCTTTCCTTAGTTACCGTATGCTCGATAACACTGGTTATTACTTCGTCAAGTGTATCCATTTTAGATTTCTTACCAGATTTAGTCATATTATTATGAGTGTTTGTACCGGATGCTGAATTGGTATTACTAGTGTTATTAGTCGGTGAATTAGATCTGGATCCATTACCATTGGATTTGTGGGATGGCCTTATTAACAATTCTCTCAAGGTAGAATAATTACCGTCACGATCTTCATCCGAATCTGAACTCGAACCACTTTCGTTCTTATCTTGATTTTGCAATGCCACATCTGCCAACCAATTTAAAGGTGAATTTTTATCTTCCCCATTAACTTTGTTTTCCGATGCACCATTCGATTCATTTATCTTCTTTTCCTCTTTGGGTTCTTGCTTAATGTTACCATTAAGAACAGGAACAGTTTCTCCTTTAATTAAATTTCTTAAACTTTCGTTTGGTTGACCAGGTGAAACAAAAGAACAACCACAATGCTGAGGGATTCCCCATTCTGATCTACACTCATGAAGACGTTGTCCAAGTCGTAGGAGACTATCGCCAGCTATTATTTGCGTTAGCATTAGTCTTTCTGGTTCGTGAGCTTGTCTGTTCGTACACAGTAACCATGAAAAATCATCCCTGTCTTTGCCGCTTTCACCCCATATTTTAATTGTTCCATTTTTACGTCCCTAAAAAAAATAATTGTTTTTATTTATTTATTTATTGAGATTTATTTTTCTTGTTTAAGTGTACAATAATACATTTATTCAAGTTTTGTTTTTCTTACCTTATAACAATCGATGCATACGACAAATCCACATTTCCTACAAGCCCAATGGTAATTGAAAAGTGTTGTTTCGCATACGTCGCATAATTCTCTTACTCCTGGTAGAACTCTCTTCCATGCTACTGTTCCGTCTGTAATTCCCGCACTCACTATGAAGAGTAAAATAAACAACGAATACATAAAGCGTGTAAACATGCGAACAAATTAAAATTAATAATAACTCAGCCAAAAATTCATACAATTGCGAAATAAACAAAAACATTTAACATAATGTAATATTTAAAAGACAATAATAACGATATCATGCAAATATAATTGCTGTACGATATATTTAATTAATATTGCATACTATCAGGGTTAAAAAGCTCTTTGTGTAATGTTTATCATTGTTATCAACTTTTTTTTTTCTCATCATGTATGCATAATGGTGTATGTTTGATAATATCGAGAGACAAATAAATAAATTAAATAAAACTTCGACGAATTTAAATCTAAATAATATGTATGTAAATATTGATGTGGTATTAACCTTCAGCCATATGTTCTTGAAGTGCATCCTTTTCTTGATGTAAGAGATCGCAAAATTGATCTCCTACTTGTCGAAGAAGTCTGTGTGCTGTCTCTAAGTCTAGATCTCCTTTGATAACTTTATCTAATTTATCTTTATCGTTGTTTTTTTCTGATTTATCATCTTTACTATTGCCCGAGTCCTGATTATCTTTTCCCGGCAACCATAAGCGTAGATCTTCCTGCAACAGCACAGTGGTATCCGTTATCAATCACACTCCTGCAGAAGGATGATGAATCAAATTTTCAGACGGTGCGCGTTAATAAAAATAATTTAATAAACGAATAATAATAAAAGAAATTTACCTCGGAAGTATCTTTGTGCGGGTCGCTGAATCCAGCGATAGCCAATTGTCCATTTTTTGTATATCGTAATCTGCGAAATGCGAAGAATCTACAGAAGACATTTTGAGGAAGATTTTTAAGTCCGTTAGTAATGGCGTGCCGACATTCACGACACTTGGCTAATTTAGGTGCAGCGTAGAAACAAATATCGTCTTGTAACCAGCTTTGACCTGTCTTCTTTAACTGTGATACGGCTGGTCTTCGTATGGGACCACCACTTCCACCTGGCCCATTGTTACCGCCACTTGTGCTATCATCTCTACGTTCTTTTTTTTGACGGGGTTGTTGATCTTCTCCTCCTGTATCGTTGTTACCTTTAGTAGTCTTTGGTCTTCTCCCTCTTTTCCTGAGTTTATTATTATTTTCTATGCAAACAAATGAGAGTAGAATATTTAATAATAATAATACAATATCCTATTACATATTTTAATAATTATATTATAATTAATAATCAGGGTTAAAAAGCTCTTTGTGTAACATTTATCACGGTTAATCAACTTTTTATTATCATCATGTATATATAATGTAACAGCTAAAGTTTAATAATAAGAAGAAAAATATATATATATTTACAAAATAAACTACGTTAAGTGAATAAAATTACCAAAAATATCAAATTAATTTGATTCTTATTATTGACTTCCCATACAGCTTTTAAAGAAAGGAATAAATGTATGATCATGAAACGCGTATCACTTACCCTGCAAGTGAATAGTTAGTTCACCTGATGGGAAGTCCATTTACAACAAGCTACGTCAACTAACCGTTTCCAGAGGAATTGTTGGAATTAGCCGTGGTATGTCGCACTCTTGGAGTTGGTTGAACAGAGCCCAATTGTTCGCTATCGCTACCAGATCCAGCATCGCTTTCAGGGCTAGAATCACTTCCCGCTCCAGCCCCTACGCTTTGTTTCTCTTCTTTGTGTCTCCGCTGATCTTCTGCGGCAGTTTGTTGCCTCCGTGCAGCTCCCTTCTTTCGTTTTACCTACCACAGGGCACAGATTATTAAGTAGTCAGGAAGTTCATGCTTTCGTACCTGCTATTAACGTAAAGCTACTAAATACAACTAAAAATGTTTAAAAAAAAAAAGAAAAAAAAAGCAAAAAAATCAATCTAGTAGAAATTAATAATATATGTAAATAGTTTAAGAAACATAGATACATATAAAAAAGAAATATAATGTAAATCTATATATATAATATACATACACACACACACACACACATACATACATACATACATATTCAACAAACGTATACACGTATAGACCAACCCAAAGTATATAAATTCTTTTGAAAAAGTTTAAATAATTAATAAATTTTTATTGAAAATATAATTATTGATAATAAATTTGAATAATAAACATCTTTTTAATATTATATTGAAGAAATACAAAGTAAATATACCGTAGAATCGATCACGTTCTGCGATAGAGGTTAAGTTAAGTGGCTATAGACGCATTGTTATAATTTACTATTATTTAAATGTATTACCATATTTATTTCTATAGAAACTTTGATATCACGTTCAATTAACAATAATTAGTAACAATTAAATGTTATTTTAATGATATTATCTTTATAAATGAGGATAATCAACAACGGCTATAGAACTGCTCGGAAATCACGTAGTCCACTGAGTTTTACAAGAAAATGGCGGCGCTCGTGGTAGTAACGCTCAATGGCGGTTAATTTAAATTTAAAAAGTATCTCCAACCGTTCTTCCTGTCTGCGAAATACAAACACGAAAAAAATAAATCGAGATATTTCGACTTTACGTTTCGATTATTGAAATTTAATTATTTTTAAACGCGAGTACTTCATTTATTTCTTAGAAAACATAATAATTGTTTATTTTCATATATTATAAATCTAAATCATGCGATATTCGTATAAAATATTGAGCAAATATCTAAAAAATATGACAACAATTTCATGCTAATGATAAAAATAATAAAATGATATAAATAAACTAATAATAAATTAATAATAAAATGTTTTCTAATTATATGCATTTTCTAAATAATATTTGACAAACATTATTCATATGTTTTATCGACAATCATTCAAAAAAAAAAAAAGAAGAGATAAAAAAAAAATAAACGAACAAACAAACTAATAATAAGAACAATATGAAGATGATAGATACCTTGGTTGTTTTTCTTTTAGGCGGCGACTTTCGTTCAGTGTCGCTGCTGGATGAATCTTCTTGAAGATTTTTTACGTCAGTTGCATGACCGTTAAGAGGTTCCTTATTCGTTGTCTTACGACTTCCTTTCGCAGTGACTTTACTCTTGTTGATGCTGTTCACTGCCATACTACCGATATTGTAAATGGAATTAACGGCGCTAGGTAAACAGGTCGTAGTTGTAGTTGTGTTACTCGAATTCGAGCTTGGTTCGCGTTCTTTGTTATTCAGTGGTTGAGATGGTGCTTGAGAAATGTTGAGAGGTAAGGTAACACAGGAACCACTTCCAACCATGCCTGTGGTATCCTCGGTCCCATCTTCGCCTGAATGCCTTTGAAGCCATGCCTTTTTTAATTTATGAACGGGATAGCTAGTACTGCTAGGTTGTCTCGGTGCTGGACTTTCGGATTTTTCATTATCGTTTGTGGTAGGATTAGTTTTGGCAGGTGTACCAGGAGCACTGGGTGCTGGACTGGGCGCCATTGATGGAGCTGGACTTGGTATAGGTGCTGGACTTGGTGCTGCACTAACATTGGTAGGATTAAAAGAGCTAACACTGCCGGTACTGGCTGGTCTAACCGAACCATCGCCACTGGCTGTCCTCGGTGCTGGACTTTCAACGGCAACGGTACGTTCTTGAGAAGGCTGAGAGTCGCTCGTAGGTTGTGACAATAAAGCCGCGGTATTGACGACAGTGGTGATAGAGGTTGCGGCCGAAGCGATGAGAGGACTAGGTTCGCTCACCCTAGACAAAACGGGTGGGCCGACGCATTGTAGGGACAACGGTTGTGGTTCTTCCGTTCGTCGTTTTTTACAGACCTCTAAGGAAACCGGCTGACCACTAACATTATCGCAGGAAAGTGGCGTTGGTGCTTTTCTCTTAGGGGAGCCGGATCTTTCAACTCCGAGATCGAGGGGTTGCGTTTGAAAATTCGAAGCAGCAATCTGCGGTTGAGAGTGTTGCAACGTTTGACCGGGTTGTTGGTGTGGACTACCGTGATGAGCAGGATGAACGATCGGCCTCGAAAGCGGTGCCGAAGCAGCCGTAGGTGGTGATCCGTGTAGAGGTGGAGGTGGTAGTTTCGCGGCTGGCATCGAACCAGCGAAACCCCTGTTATCGTATACGGATCTGCTACTGTGGGCTGGTGGAGGTAAAGGAGGTGGCGGCGCTCCATGATGATGAGGCACTTGCTGGTAAGGCGAGCTACCGGCTTTCGACGTTAAAGGTATCGGTGCTGCGACTGCGGGCTCGGAAGCCCTACAAACTGGCGTACCGGTCATTATACCGGAATTTGGCTTGCCGTATATATGTGGTGGCGCCGGACTGCTGACTTTCGGTTTCGAGACAGCCGGAGGTGCGGCATAATGTGAAGTCGGTGAAACCGTAGGTGGGTGTGGATGTGGATAAGCATACGTTGATTTAGTTGTAGCGTAGGGTAGCCCAGGCTCGGACCTGTTCAGATAACGCGTTTCTGGGGGCGATGGATGTGGCGGCTGATGAGGATGCTGAGTATGAGGCGACTGTCGATTGTGCGAGTGTGGTGGTGGATGACCGTGAGAGCTCGGTAGTTGGGACGCTGTCGTAGAACCTCCACCGCTGCTCCCACTTCTGTGATGACTTTGCGGTATGCTCTTTGCCCCTTGCAAACTGTCCAGGTGATGGAGGTGATGAGGGCTTTGAGTTGGACTCCTATATTCGTAGGCAGCCTGCTTGTGTTGCGGCGTTACCGGTTGAACGTTCATGTACGGCATCATTTTCGGACTCGGCGAGTGTTGTTGAGGTGGTGGACCCTTGGGTAACTCTCTGCCTTCGTTTTTCACAATAACGGAACTCTTGTGATCGGATAGCAAAGAAGGTGGATTTTGTAATACCTCCCTACCATGATGATCTCTTTCGAGACCACCAGCTAAACCACTTTTGCTCGTTAACGTTTTATGAGAAGATTGTCCAAGTTGGTCGCTCTTTACTTTCATATCATGCATATACGAGGATTGCGCTTGGTAAGTTGAATAACTGAACAGATTAACGTTCGGTTCAGCTTTTGGAAGCGAACTGTGCGACGGACCCACCACTGACGGTGCTTTTTCGTGAAGACTACCAACCGGCAACGATGACTTAGATGTCCTAGAATGTGCTGGTGGTGGTGGGTATTCGACTTTTCCAGGTACGCTCGACGGTCGGGATACCTAAAAAAAGAAGAAGATGAAAATAAAAAAAAGAACAGCAGCAAATACATTTTTAATATAGATAAGACGAAACCGTAAAGAATACAAAAAAAAAAAAAGTGATATTATTGAAGTGTACCTGTTGAGTCGCTGGCGCTGTAGCAGCGTAATAAGCCGCCCTTTGTTGTGCAGCCACGTGATCTCTAGCTTCAGCTTGCCTATGTAATCTTTCAGCAACTGCCATATGCTGTTCCCTTTCCCGTTCCCGTTCCCTTTCTCTCGCATCTCGTTCTCGGTCTCGTTCCCTTTCCCGTTCTCGTTCTCTAGCTTCACGTTCTTCGCGTTCACGTTGCTGTTGCTGTTGCTGCGCCACCGTTACAGGATGCGTAGCGGTTGAACCAGGACCACCAGGATGATGGTGGCCACCGTGCGCAGCCATACCCGAATGCGGACCACCATGACTTCTACTTCCGTGTGGTGGGAGAGGTATAAAAGTGTTCCACGCCATCGAGGCCGACTGCAAGTTTCTCTGCGGAATATAAGACACCTACTTCAATCAATACTGCCAATCACTTTCATCTTTATTGACCTAAGCGATTTATTATGCGAATAATACGTCAAACGATTCGTTCCCTATTATAATTCCTACCGTATTATTTCTATTAAACAATATACTATTGCCTATGTAACACATTGATCGATTTTAATTCTCACGTTACACAACTATGAACTTATGTGTGTTAGTCTAATGGAAGTATCTGAATTTCCATAGAATTACGCGTGTCATTGTTAAGTTTTATTTGATTTTCCTTCCTTTCTACATGCAAAACCAGTTTTCCTTTTTTTTTTACACATGGCACTCAATACAAATACTCATCATCATCATCTCACGCAACACAGTTGTTATCGTGTTTCTCGGTAAGAAAGGATTATGCAAACTAGCCTAGCACGAATTCAAGGACTACCTCTGGCTACTTTGGAATTCAAACGGGTTAACGTACCCTTTTCGGTACGCAACTATTATATTATTTCAAACGATATATTTCTCTAACGTTAGATACCAGTCGCTAATTTTAAAAATATCACATTCAAGGTCGACGACAAATTTCTTTTACAGTTCTTTTTAGAGAATAACTAATTGCGACTAATGTTTAGTTCGTGGCAAAAGCTTACCCCCCCCCCCTCCTCCTCTTTCCCATGAGATAAAACAACAGTATGGCGAGTTAAAGAAGGATTCTCGAAAATGTGGCTCGCACGAAATGCGCAAATCTAATTATAACCTCAAGTAAGGTTTTATTATGCTAATCGAAGTGCTAGTAAGTGTCAACCCACGTTTTGTTTACCTCACTAACACGTCATCGTTCATCGTCATCGTCTTCGTCTTCGAATACGAGTAAATATATGAACTTCTTTAGCGCGCATATTAACTGCAGACGATAAAAAAAAAAAAAGAACAAAATAAAAGGAAAAAAGAAAAAGAGAAAGAGAAGAAAAAAAAAAGAAATAACCGAGCTCGGTGAAAAGAATTGAAACACAAAGAAATAGAAGAGCGCACCTATATAAGGTGCTCGTTAATGCTGCCGAACGAACCGGAAGAAGATGTGTCTAGTCGATTACATAGAAAAATATTTCTCACTTTAATTAACATTTTTCTTTTCTTTTCTTTTCTTTTCTTTTTCTCTTTCAACGTCGGCCCCATTTTTTTGTTCTTTTCTTTTCTTTTCTACGATCATCATTTTCTTCTTCTTCTTCTTCTTCTTCTTCTTCTTCTCATCGTGGGTCGATATTGTTGCTTGCTATTTCGTATTCATTAAGAGGTTAGGTATCTAAACCTCTATTCGCAGGAATGGAAACTTCCGGTTTGATAAATGAAATGCTTCACTAACCATCAATTGGATTTATTCATTCCTTTCTTTCTTTATTTCTTTTCTTCCTTCCTTTCGATCGAATTTTTTGAAGTTATACTTCTGTTTGGCGCGTTATTGGAAAGTGAAGTTAGATGCGACCGAAATATCAACACCATGAAGTTGTCGTCGAGATATTTATACGATGCGCGGGAAAATTGAAGTTACTTTTGAGCCATTGGTGAAAGGAATTCTTTAAATAGTAACGGTTGTATCTATCTGTTGTTTTTTTTTTTGAAGTTATACTTCTGTTTAGCGCGTTAATGGAAAGTGAAGTTAGATGCGACCGAAAAATCTACGACACCACGAAGTTGTCGTCGAGATATTTATACGATGCGCGGGAAAATTCATGTTAATTTTGAGGTTATGTTCGTTTTGGTATGCTAAAAAGAAGTATAATTTCTTACGTGCGTACATAAGTACATTTTTTTTCTTTTATGAATTTGCGTTGCGAAATATTAAGAGGAGAGAGAGAGAGAGAGAGATAGATGATATAAGAGGGGGTAAAAAAAACAAAAGAAGAAGAAGAAGAAGAAGCTTGAAGACTCTCGACAGTGTTGGAGGAGGAGGGGGGACATCGATTATATTCCCAGACCAGTTGTGTTGAATTGAGTTGACTGAGTCATTCGAGTAAAGTCCTCGAGTGTTGCTCGTAATCGCAATACTATATATGGTATATGACGGTTAAATATGCTGCTCGTGACACGATCCAACACGATTCAAATATCAAGGAATTTTTATAGGCTTCTTTAATGTAGGAAATGGTGGTGGTGGTGGTGGTGGTGGTGATGGTGGTGGTAGTGGGAGGGGAATTCTAGCGTTAGAGTAGTGATATCTCGTTATAAAACTGATTTCGTAGAAATCATCATCCGTACTTCGTATGGAAAAGTTTGTCATTCTTTTTTTTTTACGATTAAAACCGTGTGTCTCTCTCTCTCTCTCTCTTTCTGTTCCGTGCGTTAAAGATACTTGTGCAATAATTATATTTTGTTGTTTTATCATTTCATTTAGAATCAATCGTATGAATATAATATTATGTTGTGCGTTATTACAATTGGGCCAAAATTGTATACGTCATGATAATAAATATCTAAAACATTTTTTTTTGTATTACTAATTATTTTTTAACAATTGTACAATATATAAATTGGATTAATATCTGTTAACTCGTAAATATCGTATTTATTTTTAACGAATAAACATTTTATTATCGATTTATGATGATAATTTATACGACGAAGGCCTATATAAACAAGGAAGACTATCGTAATGTTATTTAGGTGAAACAAAATTAGAATGATATCGTAAGGTCAAGAAAAAAAAATAACAATAGCGTGGAATAAAAACAATGTCGATAAATCATATAAAAAAAAAAAGAACTTGCGAAATGGAATATAAATTTATCTTTAATTCGATTAGCATAAAAATGGAATAATACTGCGTGTCAAATTTAATTGCCAATTATCTTAGACAGTTAACAACAAAATCAATCAATATAAAATAACCTCTCTTTAACTATATAAGAAAATTAAAATCCTAATCCTTAATAATTAAATTCAGTCTTCGTGAGTTAAAATAAAAAAAAAAAAACATCAAAGAGATAACTTACATTTGTTTCATTTGTTTTTATTTATACAATCATACGTATTTCAATCTGAACTAACGAACACCAACGCCGCCCTAGTGGAGAATTATCGTACTAACTAGTATTTAGTCACTTTCAACAACAAAAATTTGACGAAAATCGAATCCGTATAACTTCGTTAATTATATGAAAAATAACTAAAAAAAAAAACAACAACTATTCTTTATAAAACCGGTGTTATTAATAAATAAAATATGAAATATGAAAAGAAGAAGAAAAAAAAAGATGGAATCCTTGTACAAGAAAGAATATAAATATTGATGAAAAGTTTCGATTAATCGGTCATCGAACGTTTGAGTTGAAGGATGACGAGAGGATGAGAATTATGGTGGATAGGAGATAGGGATAGGGGCAGGGGGAGGAAGGGGTTTGTTCGCGTTATTGGAAAACGAGATAAAAGTTTTTATTTGCCGATAGGGAAGCAAGCTTTTATCGCGAGTAATAAGAGCGATAGACTCAGCCGTTATCGTACTGATTTATAACCGGATCCCCAAGCCTTTATGCACAAGCCTGTGTTCCACATATATATATATATATATATATATGTATATATGTATATGAACTCAACCATGTGACACAGATCGTAAACGATATCGTAGAAACGCGATACATCGTCTCAACTTCTCGCAATTCCCTTTGTTTCCTAGCGAATAAACAAGTTTGTAATCGACGATCATCGATCGTTTTTGATTCCATACACGTTTACCCACCCCCTTCAATCCCCCTTTCAAATCCATTTCCCCCATATAATATACGTGTATGTAATATGTATCCCTCATCCTATTGCAATCAGATTTTGATTATTTTCAAATTCGATTTGTATAGGAAGAATAAAAATAAAAATAAGTCGATTGGTTAGATAGATTTTGATCGACAGATAGATGATAAATTAATAATCTTTAATACGTTATTTATCTACGTGAAATTTTGAATATTTTCGATAGTTTTTAAGCCGAAAAACAATTTTAGATAATATTGTTTAGTGTGATATATTTCTTTGTTTTTTTTTGGGGTGGGGTGGGGTGAGGTGGGTGGGGGATTTATCTAGTATTCATTATAAAAGATAAAATATTGAAGTATGTTATGATTTTGTTTGGGAGATAACATTGACGTCACACACGTAATCGATGATTAATTTAATTAGGGGTGTGTTATCATCGATTTCGCAGATTATTTTTAACAATGTGGCAATCCTAATATATTACAATGTATAATTAATTAATTAATTAATTAAATATATATATGAGAATATAATTGTTAATGGTAGGTTGTTTTAAAAGGAAGTGTTTCTAACGAAGAAGAATAATAAGAATAAGATGAAAATTTAGAACACAACGTGTTGTACGATATTGTTTAAACGATAATAAGAAAAAGTAGAATATATTATAATCATAAGACGTAAAAGAAATATTAATTATGCATAACTTAGCAACTGTTTAACGTGTATAAGAATATTTTGTCGATCTTGTTTCTTGTCATCCTTGAATAGATATTTTTTATACGTATATTATTAACGTACGTTCATTCGAGAGATCGCAACGAGTTGAAAGAAGAATTTTCTCGACGAGAATAAAAAAAATAGAAAGAAAAGTAAAAAAACATCGAGAGAGAGGAATTTATAAACGATAAGAGAAAAAAAAAAAGAAAGAAAGAAGAGAATAATTGAAATAAAAAAAAATTATTACAATGATACATCAAGTATGTATCATATTAATTGATCGTTTAATTGGAATATATTGAAAAAAAAAAATCAAGAAAAAAAAAACAAACTAAAGAGAAACATTTTATTATTAAGTTTGTGTATTGAAATAACGTGTTACTTTTATCGCGTATAACCCAATCAAATTTTTTTTTTACTTTGATACAAACAATTTTAAATGACACCTGTATTTAATTCAGAATTGATGTGGTGGTGGCTTACTTTGAAATAGGATAAAACAAATATCGATGAATAAATTCATAGTTTAGGTTTTATTTAACAATTTTTATTACTTTTGCGACTGAATTTCTTTTTCTTTTTTTTTTGATTGATTTGTTAGGAAAAATTCGTAGTGTGGGTTTGTTGGAATATTTCTGACAAATACACGTATAGGAATATATAAAAATATTTATAT
>NW_014569660.1:393211-432609 GCF_001313835.1 Polistes canadensis | reverse complement strand
ATTATAGGTTAAGTTTGAGCGCCGCGTAGCGATGATTAATCCAATTAATACTTTTTAATCCGCCATTGAAAGATTATTTTGAAGAAATATAACGAAATTGATATATCTGAAATAATCAATGATTTTTTTTTTTTTTTTTCTAACGATTGAAACTATTCGAAGTATTTTTGGGGAAATTTATTTCTAAGAAAAAAAAAAAAAAAATCGTCAGATGGTTTTTGAATTTTTCGTTTTAGAAAATAAAAAAAAAAAAAAGAAAAAAAGAAATAATATAAATAGGGACGCGAAGGATAGGGAGGTTACTGTAATACGAGGATATAATATAACCGAGATGAATTTGTCTTCCGGTAATTGACGTTTAACTTGACCTATCCCCCTTAAAGACCAGCTTTAAGATTTACGACTGAACTTAGGCTTTTAAAAACAAAGAGAAAGATAGAAGAAAGAGAGAGAGAGAGAGAGAGAGAGAGCCCCAGCTAGCTTTTTGGAAGAGGGACCATCATTATTTCAGACCTTCTAGGAAATACTACGAGGGTAACAGCTGTTAACCAGTTATCATACAATTTAGATTTATTTTTTTTCTTCCTTTTTCTTTTTTTTTTTTCAAGGCTCACTGACATAAAAAATAATGTCACATATTAAATTTTAATTATTATAGTTTTAATAAAAACAAATTCCGAAGATAATAATAAATACAAAAAAATTGTACAAAGATGATACGAAAAAATATTTGACAAATTGTATTAAAAATATAACGCAACGATAATTTATGATATTATTATTTAAATGAAGAGCAAAAAAAAAAAAAAAAAAAAAAAGAAAATTACATTTTATTGTGGATTCTCTCAAAAGATAACACTTCATCGAAGGCGCCTTTCATCTTGAAATAAGCAAAAGATGATGGTACGTTACATTCGTGGTTGGTTCTTAGAAGAATCGGAGGGACCAACCAGCACATCATTTTCCTTCATTTGCATTACCACCGTTACTACGTCATGAATTATTTATACCCTAACTATACGTGTATGTCGTTCCAACACACACACACACACATATACATTTTCAGAGTATACTCGTTTACATACTACTACTCGTTTCTTAGTCCTTCTCGTTTTTTTTCCTTTTTTTTTTCTTTTTTCTTCTTGGACTTTCAGTTGCTCGTTATTACACGTCCGTTGGATAAGCATTTTTAAGAATGGCGGACCCCTCTTATCCTTTACACCCCTCCCCCCTTTCCCATTTCTATTTTTCTTCCTTGTTCACTCAGCAGAATTTATTTTTTCCAATTATTTGGATACGCCACGTGGTGTATTCGTAAAAAAGGAAAGAAATAAAATGAGAACAGTGGCCCCGGCCATCCGGAATCCTTATAAAAGGATTTGGAAACCGAATATTTTCTTCGTTAAAGTAGAAAAAGGGAAATTGAAAGAACTTGGGGAGGAGGGGGGTGTGGAAAGTTAAGAAGAAAATCAGTCGTTAAAAGGGAACGTGATGGGGTTTGGAAAGTCCCTTTTGTTGGATTTTCTTGATATCCATTTGACTTACGTGTAACTTTAAAAAGGAATGTTCTTTAAACTCGAAGAAACTGTAGTAACCTTGAAGTGTTCAGGGGGATATGTCAGTGACCTAGTCTGTTGATAAGTAAAGTGTCTCTAACAGGTAACCTAATTTAATTATCACGTATACTAAATGAGGTTGAACAAAGAGAGAGACAGGAAGAATGAAAAAAAATTCAATAATAAATTTGTAAACAGTAAAGTGTTGAAAAAAATTATATTTAAGAAATATTATATACGAATTTCAAAAAAAAAAAAAAAAATGAAACACTTTGATGAGTTACTTGAAAAATTTAATTGATATTCTGTTATCACGTTGGCTGTGTGTTAAACAACAATTATAATTGTTTACTTTAGAATACTTACATAAAAAGTATCCCGAAGTATGCGTGTTTAAGTATTTAAAAAGGAAACAAGAAAAAGAATAGAAAAGGTGAGACACTTTTTATTCCGTTGTTCAAAGTGTTTGTTTCAATGGATTGTTGACGTGAGTTATTATTACGTCACGTTAAGAACTAACAAAAGTAATGATCAATTAATTATTCCTACTCGTTTGGTTGTTTCTATTCTAAACAAAATCATTGAATTGTGTTATTATTTAAATGATCAGTTCAATTCTTATCTTTTTTTGCGATTTTTTTTTGTACGTTCGATAATTATTTCGATTGTTTAGATTGATCCGAAATATTGATTTGTGAAAATTATTCTTGAAGGAAAAAAAAAGAAAGAACAAAGTGCGTTCGAGGTGTTGTTGTATCGAAAAACGGAAAACACGTTGGAAAAAAAACAATCAAATAAATAAATAAATAAATAAATAATTATAATTGGCGTAATATAAAATGATCAAAGTTCGAATTTCACGATCTACATATTATTTATTAAACTGTGTTTAAAATGACGTCAGGATTAACTGTGAATATGTATATTATTTACTGTATATATCATGTCACTTCTAATGCTAGGAAAGAGGAGTTGTGTTTAACAGGAGATTCTGGAAAGAAATAAGAGAAGGTCGAGGCGTGTTTGTTGGTCACGCAGAATACAACGAGAAACGACGAGAATTATGCTCGTAAAAACAGTTTCGGTTTAGCAAAAAGAAAGAGAAAGACAGATAGAGAGAAAATTAGACTCGGTAATTAACTTTTAGTTAGAAATTATTGAAGGTGTATGTGTGCACGTATAATATGTCTATGGTTTTCAAAAAAAACCCACTGTTGGAAGTAAAAGAAAAAAAAAAGGAAAGAAGGAAATGAAAAGAAGATTCGTCATGAACAGTGTTCTATCGTATTGGATGATCCAAAATAAAAGAAAGAAAGAAGAAATCATTTTTAAAAATTTCAACATGAGTCATATGACAGGCTAGGGACCATGAGAATAATTTTACGTTACGAACTTCCTATAAGATTATTTCTTGGTCAACATAAATGCTAGATTGAATGATAAAAGATATATTGAAAAGAAATGTCTACGTTTGTCGGGATTTAAATTGTAAAATAGAAAATTTTCTACTACCTGCGATTCTTTTTCTAGGGATTCGATATAAGAAAAAAAAAAAAAAGGGATTTCTTTTCTATAGATTCCCTATAAATGATGAACAATAACAATATATTATATATCAGGAAATAGAGATACTTATCGGATATTCTTAAGAATACTTTTATTCTTTTTCTTTGAGAAAAATATTAAATTATGTCAGACATTTTTTTGCTTCATTCCATTTCAAGGAATACGCATTTGAGAAAGTTAAAGGGGAGAGGGGGAGGGGGACACAAATTGTATCGTTCATTGATTATTATTTTTGTACTTTTACTACCTGATCTATGTAAGAATTTTCAAATTCCTGTTATAAGATACCACATGGGGAGTTACTTAGAATCATTTAAATGATTCTAATTTTACAATAAGATTGTTGTTGTCTTTATAAATGAAATTCATATCCCTAGTAACTAGGTTAAGTATAAATTGGGATACCTGAATTAATCCCAGTTATAACTGTATAGCAAAAAGAAAAAGAAAACAAACAGAAAAGCAATGATTCAACTAATACGTGCAGTTTACAAAATTATCAGTTAAATTGTATTAAAATGAAGTAAATAATATTTGTGTATAATTACACACATAAACCGGACGTCTATATGATTAAAACAATCATTACAATAATGATAATATTAATCGATCGGTATAGAAACGTTGAAAAGTTTCAACATAATGTAATATAAATTTCTTGTGTATGTATGTGTTGGAATATAAAAAGTTAAATATAAAATTAAAATAAAAAAAAAAAAAAAAAAGAATAGTGTCTCATAGTACAACGAAGCAAAGTCCGTAGTCATCGTCGTCGGTGCTCTCTTATGTCCTAGCACGAAACGAAAACAGTCGAGCCCATTGTTGCGTACCCGTCGCGGCATGGAGTGCATAATTAATGACCTTCGTGCTGCCAAGTTTTGCATTGCAAATGGCGCCTAGAAGGCGCGCGAGCGCGCACCCACTATGAACGCGCGTGCATGCGGAAAGAATGGACGAACCGTTGTTTAAACTGTGAAAGAAAGAAAGAAAGAGGGGGATGCTTGTGACCGAGGGGTGTTGGGTACGAGGTCGATGAAAGGGATTCAGAGGAAAAGGGGGAGAATAAGAATGTAGCAGTACCAGTATCACATCAACAGCAGCGCCATCTGCAACAGCAGCAGCTCAACGAATGATCAACAACGAGAAAGTTTTTAGATCAATGTTAATTCATTCGTATAATTTTCCGTGCTACTTAAACCTATCACTGAGCTTTTTTTTCTTTTTAATTCTTAATATTATTGTCTGAATAATTGGGGTATTATTTTTCTCATAGATTTTATAGGTTATGTCGAGTTTTGTTATATCTTGTATAAAGTAAGGTTATGTGAAGACAATTGAGTTATTGTTATATTTTGATGTGTATTTGTTGATAAATTTTTATGAGAATGATCTGAGATATCTGAGAATAATCTTTCTGAATATATTAAAATATTAAATAATCTTATTTATTATGAGATTACACACTAATGTTAATTGCAATTAGTTGAAGAAACAATTTCGAGGAATTTGAAACCTATTGGAAAATTTGATATCGTTTTAATCGAATATTTTCTATTCCTTATTATATAATTGAATAATAAATTGTAATTAATTAAAAATAAACGCGTGTATATATACTCGAAATAATTTGTCCCTGACACGTGTGCGAAACTAAATTTGTGGTTCCTAATATTCAGCTGTTGACTGATTATATACTCCAGAAAACTTAAACAAATGAAACGGACTAAATATAATTGAATACCTTTTGAATAAACTCACCGAAATATGTTTCGTTTCAATGCCATTGAAATTAATATGGATCCGTTTTTTATTCACTTTAAGCATGGCTGTTAACTGTTCGATTCTTAATTCAGTTTAACAACAAAAATATACACTCAAATGCATACGGGGTGCATTATTTTTTATACGAAAATCAATTTCAATTTTCTTACGCGTAATGTGAATAAAATTAAAAAGAAAGATAAAATTAGAAAAAACAACACACACGTACACGCACTCATACACGATATTCAAACAACACACTACTGAAGAGAGTTGGGTGTTTTCAGATATAATCGGCGAGTTGATTGAAGAATAAATAATAAAAAAAAGGAAAAAAAAAAAGAAAAAACATGATCACACACATCGACGGGTATCGTAATGTCGCACAATTTCGATTTGGTTATCTCCGAGCAGTATGGAACAACAACAAAAAAAATTGAACGATAAGACGTTATCAAAAGTTATCTTTAAGTTGGGTTTAAAATAATCGAACGGTGGTATCTTTTGCTGTTTAACACAGAAACATTTCAACATCATAACGATGATAATAATACTTAAATGATAATAACGATAACGAATTAAATTGATAATAATAATAAACTGAGTTTAATAATACGTAAGTAAAAGTATCCTAACTCGGAGAGAGTTCAAGACCAACTGAGAACCGAGCGTTGACATTTTTAGTAAGAAAAAACACCAAGAAGAGTTAGGTAGGGAAGAATAATATATAGAAGAAGAGTCCCAGTATGATTGGCTGTTGCAACTTAAAAGGACCTTTCTTTCCCTCTTTACATTGCAAGGTGTACGAACCCTAAAGAGTCAATCAAACAACAGGGTCTCTCATCAGCCAACCAACCCATACAAATCTTATCTTCCTTATCTCCATTGAATTTCTATTCCTCGAATTAGTAATACAAACCTCGAAAAATTGTAAAAGTTAACATTACGTATCTAGAAATTCATTATAAAGATAAGACGATAGAACAAGTGTGTACACTTGAAAAGTATGAATCAACGAACTTTAATAAGATTAAAATCTCAATCTTTCCCTTATTTTTCTATTTATATCAAATACATTTTTTATTTCATATCAAATGATACTACTGTTAAAAAAAATTACTGATCAAATATTGTTATATTATATTTAAATCGTATAATTTGTTCTCTGTTCGTTTCATTTATTTTTAATAATGTGAATTGGAAAGTAAACGTTTAGGTTGAGAACGACTGAGTTTTATATGTGTGCTATATAAAGTAAAAAAGGGTCGGTGAAGGGGAAGGGAAGGAAAAGGGAAAAGAGAATAGAAGAGAGAGCCCCGGGTGTGCACGCACAGTCAGAGGCAGGTTTTGGCTGGCTGTCAGGAGCCGAAACGTGCACAAAGGGCAGGCAGGTGTTGGAATGCATCGATTACCTCTCTCCTTCCCCCCCCCTGCCCTTCCTACCTCTAGCCCTTCCTTTTAACCCCCATTACTACTAAACCTATATATCTGACTATTATACATTCCAGTATCTAGTATCTGTGAACCTCACCCGTATCTTCCTTTACCCATGCGTCAACAACCAAAGCACACGTGGAAGAAAAAGAAATCTAACACCAACGTGCGCGTTTCCATGTGGTTCTTCAAATGTTTCCCATGTATGTCTCCTCTCTATGTGTGGGGAAAAAAAAACTTGTCTCTATTTTTTTTCTTTTCCCTTCCTTCCCAAGCTTTTTTTTTCCTTTCTCTAAACATCCGATGACTCATAATAGTTGTGCCCCCCTTTTTTTTTTCTTTTTCTATTGTGACCAAATACACTTATCTATTCAAATTTTAAAGGATCACGCAACTTTATTGACATTTAAATTGTGCTCAGAGATTTGACATTCGTATAAATAGTATTAGAAATAATATAACAAATCAGAAATTGTACGCGTAAATTATTCCGACGGGAAAAAATCCTAACCTAAAAATTTATACATAATTTTTATATAGACTTATTTCTTGAGAATACCACAAAAAAAAAAAAAGAAAAAGAAAAATGTGTTATAAAACACAACACTAAAATCAGTCTCGAGGATGAGCGAATTTATTCGACAACAGGATTAAATATTTTCAAACTGCGTTTTGAATATTTTGTTTGTTTGTTTCCTGTCGTTAGAAGACACAAAAAAAAATGAAGTTTAACAAATGAGACGAGGTATGAGAGAAATGGGAGAACAAGTTCGGGGGCCGGTGGCTGGGGGGTTGAGAGGAGGAGGAGGGTTGGAACTTTTATTCTGATCATAAAGCATTTAAATAATCACGAAGGCTTGCTCGTTAACGAGCGTTAAGTTTAACAGATTATACTGCATCGTCAAATATCATGAATTATATTCGCTACTATACTATACTATACTACTACTACTTCTCTACCTATCTCACTCCCTCTTATTCATTTTCCTTCTCATTCTATTTCTCTCTTTTGTTCCCGTTGAAAGAACGAATAGGAAACGAGGAGCTTTAAACGGGCGGGGTGTGCCGTTTTCCTTCGCTAATTATCCCATCCATCGTTTCTTGGTCCCTTCGTGAAAGGATCTGAGTACAGTGACGTATAACGGGTTAATAACAAGCAACTCTTCAGTATTACTCTTTCTTTCTCTTTCTCTTTAACTATTTCCTCCTTTTTTTCTTTCTCTAGGGATCCACCTACACACACACACACTGGTGGTACAAACGTATGGAGCCCCCTTTTTTCAACACTACAGTTACTTTTCAATTCGTTCAAGGGATCAGGGGTAGAATAGTAACAGGAATGGTGATGGTGGTGGTGAGGGGGAGGGGAGGGGTACTTGGAATTATAAAAGGGGGATCGATTATTCGATTAACGTTCAGAAGAAAATGGGGGGGGTGGGGGGTGGGGAACGAGTCTTATATAAGGGAACCATTCATTCCTTCAAATCGATTTATTTCACAAAAGATAAAGTTAAGAACGTTGGGATCAAGTTTGAAAGGGGTAACTTTGTTTTCTTCTTCTTCTTCTTCTTTTTTTCTTTTTTTTGATTAATTGCAGACTCTTCGTACTGATTATTATTATTATTATTATTCGTTGGGATCATTTGAACAAGGACAAAAAAAAAGAACAATTATTAATCGTGTAATATCAAAAACTGAACACGTTTTATTCTTAAAATTTTTCACACTTGTTTGACACCCCCCCCCCCCCTAAAAATTGCATTTCATGTTATCGTCATTTAATAATTTTGTCTAGCTTTCTTAACAAAATGTTAAATAATAATAATAATAATAACAACAACAACAAACAAAATAACAGTTGGTATAAATTGATAAATGTTGGTAGAATTTAAGTGAAATTATTTGTACACGTGGCTTGGTTATGGGATGAGGAGACGAATGTTATTAATTGAACAAAAAAAAAAAATATGATTCAATAAATTGGAGAAGATTGAAATACTATTGCGTATTATGTGAGACGACACATCGTTTAAAGTTGAAATGTTATCTTTCCTCGCATTTTCCTCGAGGGTTATCGAATTGAAGAGCAAAACAAAATCTTGCTTAAACGTTATATATATGATACGTGTTGAAGGGGGGTTTTTTTTTTGTTGTATTATTTCGCTTAGATTATTTCATTTATTTGTCCGTTTAGTTATCGTCATTTTTGCTTCGTTATTTCCGAGTTGTTCTAACGATAATATTAGCAATTCCAATGAATGTTTAATAAAAGCACTCTGTGCTAACTAACTGGACCATGACGCAACTTATTGTTGTCATCAAAAAACCCCGATTGATGATTATTTATTAAAGTTTTATTTCGAATAGCAGATTATGAAAATACAACGACGTATATTTCATTCATTTATCGTACGACACACTTTAATCCAATTATAATATAATAAAAAAAAAAAAATGATGGCGCGGTGGGGTGTATGAAAGTTTAGAAATATTCAACAACCCCAGTTCTGTTGAACACTGTGTTCTTTTTGCTGTTGTTTTTTTCTTTTTTCGAAAAAAAAAACACGAATTGTTTGTTTTATTCGCATAAGTTGATCGCTAGAATTAAGAGTAGGCATTGAGAACTCACCTTTTGCTGTGCCAACCTAAGGGATTCCTCGAAATGTTTGTGAACCGCTTGCTCGGCGGCCCTTTGTTTTTCCAACCTCTCTCGTTCCATCTTCGTCTCGCGCTCGCGTTTTTCTAATTCACGTACTTCCGCTTCCCTTCGTTCCCTGAAGAAATAACAAAACAAACGGAAAAAACAAATGACAGGTTAGTAATTCGATACAATTCGAATGGTGGGGTGGGGTGGGGTGGGGTGTGGGGGGGGCGAGGGGTTTGTTGTTTTTCAAAATAATTTCTTGGTGGTAAGAGAGGGGCTCGATTAAATACAAAAACAAGAATAATACAAAACTAAGAAAAAATTGCTATCGAAAAGAAAAATATTCAATACGATAATTTATATATTTTAAATATTGTGGGTGGGTGTGTGTGTGTGTAATGATAAAATATCTTGTTCTCAGGAACAAATTCAATTCGTCTAACTTTTTTATTCAAACAATGATAACCAACCAACAATCCACACCATTTGATCTAATTATCTTTTTAATGTAATATATTTGTAATTAAAAATTAAACCGTTGTACAAACAACTACGTGGTTATTGTTTTGAAATGATCTATGTGTGTGTGTGTGTGTGTGTTATTTTTTTTTATTTTTCCCCCCTTTTTAATCTTACATTCTCATTATTTTTCTCAGTATTCTATTCTAACAAGAAATATAGTAGAGTACGCGATAATAAATGCGAAACTGGTGAGTGTACTGTTTCAATGCGTAGCTCTTCACACACATGTACACACGTATATACATATATGTAGACGTGTAATATACATATAAAGAGGAGTATGGAGTTTTTAAGTTAACTGGTCGCGAGAAAGAGATAAGCATTCATTAACGTTTGCGCAAGTTATTTATACTAATATACAAGCATACACACACACACACACACACATATACACTTAAAGCAATAATAAGAGACGCGTGTTTATCTACGTTCCTTGGTCTGCGGACCTTAAAATGCACACGCGGGAAATTCGCCCTGCGATTGTTAACAGCTAATAACGTGCACACATAACGTGACTCGTCATAGTATGTTGGTCGCAATACAAAAAAAAAAAAAAACAAAAATGGAAAGGAAAAAGATAAATAAACGATACCCAGATAAACCAGATTCTCTTATTTTGACGTATACATAAAAAATCGGTTAAAGTTTAACCCCATAAATTTTAACCCCAATCCGATTATTTATCACGATTGGATATTTGTTTAATCAAATATATATTTGGGTTCTATTAATTTTCCATATAATACTTTATAATACAATATTAATATATTTATTTAATATATGCCACACCATATTATGTTTATTTTAATCATCATTATATTTTCATTTAGAATTCGATGATTTTTTCTACTCATATATTATTTTTGTTAATGTTATCCTAACGCAGTCATATTGTATATTATATACAATGATTACAATTTTAAATTCCCCATCCATCCAATTAACTTTCCATACGTTAATACAATATGACGTCCCGGTGGCACCACATTGGTGCCATGCGAAAACAATCGTATAAATGCCGGTGGCTCCACGTTGGTGCCATACGAAAACAATCGTATAAATGCCGGTGGCTCCACGTTGGTGCCATGCAAATGTGTTAGTGCAAATGATGTAATAAATCAGTTCTACCAACGCAACACGAAAAAATCTAAATTCGACGTGCGGACAGCATAGCCCTCTCCCCCTACCCCCCTTTTACCCAATTCCCTATTCTCGTTAATTGTAAGAAAAAAAGAAAAAAAAAAAAAATTAGATTCAGAATAAATATAATTCATCGAATGAGAGATAGAGAAAGAAAATCCTTCTACTTCTTCTTCTTCTTATTCTTATTATTATTATTATTCGATAAAAGTGAAAGAGAATAATTCGCACGCTCGTTTGTTTGATGCATTAAAGGAAGAATGAAGAAGATGCAGACGTTTATTGCAACGTTAACCGCATTATTTCCTGATATGCGAGATTTCTTCTTCTTATTCTTTTTCTTCTCATGACCGATCATAGAATGCAAGCAAGCAAGCAAGCAAGAAACCAAACAAGCAAACAAACAAGAGTTCTGAGGGGGCCGTCGTGCAGCAGAGAATACGCGAGGAAATACAAACCAAGAGGAAACGAGAAAGAGAGAATGAGAAAGATGAAGAAGAAGAGAAAGAGGATTACGGGGGTGGGGAAGGGGATGGAAAGGAAAAAAAAAAAAAAGAAAAGAGAGGATGGTGTTCCGCAAATGCGAGTTACTGTTTCGTTGTTCTGTTACATCGGCTTTCGCGTTCCAAGAAAGCGTACCTCACTTTCCGGAGTTCTACGTTAGCTTAGGATTGTTGTATTTGTATATATATATGTATATATATGTATGTGTGTATATATATATGTGGCTTGGAAACTTATGCGAGTCGGCAGCGCCGGTTTGTTCGGTTTTTTTTTCCAGTCCAAACTCTTCGTGAACTTTGCCAACGTTGCGTTAGATATTCTTCCCCCTCCCCCTCCTCCCCCCCAGTCCCCCTTCGCATTATGTGTGTTATACGCATTAAGAAAAGATAGAGAGAGAGATTGGAAAAGAGATAATTAGATGATGAGTGGAATCGTATTAAATTTATCTCGATTTAGTTTTCGTGTACAACGTGTGTGAACGGAAATAAAAATACAATATTATATATTTTAAATAATAACGCGGAATATTGATTAAGTGTTATTTCTTTTTTCTGCTCTATTTTGCGTGTTAATTTGTTTTTTCTTTTTATTTATTGCAAATTGTATATATATGTGTTATGTGTGTGTGTTGTGTGTTATTCATGCATTTATTTTTTTTCTTTTTTTTCTGCGCGTGTACGATATTGTTATTTATGATGCGATTATTGTTAATTACTTGTTTACTTTGTCTAGCATTTTCGACACGTTAGATTTATATTTCGTTTTCGATAATTATATTATTACTTATTATTATCTCGTTTTAACTTATCGTTTCCTATACTTCTTTTTTTTTTTTTTTTTCTTTTTTTCTGTCTTCTGTTTTTCTTTTTTCGTAAGTAGTTATTCGTATTTCAAGGTTACGTCACGGTGTTTAATCTAATTTATCGATTTTGGTTTAGCGGAAATTCGTAGGAGTTTCAAAAAGTTCTTCTTTCTTTTTTTGTTTTCACTTTGAGAAATCTTTTCTATGTTTTTAAAAAAAAAAAAAAAAAGAACAGAAATGGGAGAAGTATAAAAGAGAGGAATATTTATTTTTAATACACACACACACTCTCTTTCTCTTTCTTTCTTTCTTTTTTTGATTCTCAAATATCAGGATGAAACACACGCTAACATCGGATGGGGTCAACGTGACCCTAAATGCGTCCAGCAGGACACAAAATGACTGGTTTCCTTAGTAAGGTTAATCGCCAGTCAAGATGGTCGAAGGCCAACCGGACAGGAATTCCACACGCCTCTTCTTCTTATCCTTTCTTTTTTCTTCTTCTTTTAAATCATCTACACAACACACACATATATGTATATACCCAAATACACAAACCTCGTACACACCTGCACGCATACTACCATAACCGAATAACGAACGAAAGAACGAACAAACTCTCACACACACACACATATACACTTAAACTTTTCTTAACAAACTTCACGAGTAATCTATAAAAAAAAAAAAAAGAAAGAAAAACGAGTATGCGTGTGTTTGTGTGAGAGTTGGTTCAGAAATCGAGCAGACCCCAAGACTGTTGCGAGCTGTGCTTGGTTGGTCGGTTGGTTGGTTGCATGCATGCATGCATGCATGCCAGTCGATAAACCAGTCTGCTATGGGAAAAGGACAGGTTCGGGCTGCGGGTAAACCTTTGAAAAATCCGGTTGCTCTACAGCAGCAGACCGGACTGACCGGAGAAAGATAGAAAGAGCAAAAAGAATGAAAGACACACATATACACACACATACAATTTTCTTATTCACTCACTCGGTAAAACTCACTTTATTCACTCACTCACTCACTCAGTAACTCGAAGGAACACACGACGGTGAATATCACCAAAAAAGGACTTATGCATCCTTCCTATCAGGGTCCAGCAGGTCTACCTTCAGTCTCCTTTCTTTTAACTCTTCTACTACTACTCTTCGCAAAACCAGATCTGACAAACTATGTATCAGGGTATATAAAGTTTTGTAGGTATTTGTGATTCCCGGTGTGTATACATACTTGCGTCAGATAACTCTGGACAGAAACCGGACAAGCTCCCCCAACTAGTTATTGTGCCACGGAGATACTACTTTTTCTTTATACTTCTTATTCTTCTTATTCCTATTCTTATTTTTCTCTTTATATATTTATTTCTTTTTTCTTTCAAAGTAGCGCCATCGACCAGTTTCAGTATTCCTTTCCTATTTCGGTCTCTCTTTTTTTTGTTCCCGACCTTCTTCATCTCTCTCTCTCTCCTTCTGATTATTGTTATTATTTTTCGGCTTTTTTTTCTTCTTCTGCCCTTTCTTTTTCTATTTGTTTTTTTTTCTTATTCTTATTCTTCTTTCTCTCATTTATCTCGTTCGTGGAAAAGAAAATTACACGAGAATAGAACATACACATAAGAATCGTAATATTTGGTGGTAAAAGGTAGACAAGGTTATATATGTAATAGGAAATAAAAGTATATAATATACTGTTTAAACAGTTTCCTTGAAATCCGTCTGGGATATGAGGAATATTCGAGTGTTTACACGATCATTGAATGACGGTGTATTACGTACGTTTACGAGTCTTGTGTTTATTCCAATCGACTGACACTTTTGTTTGTCTCATTTGGTTCTCTCTGAGAAAGAGAGAGAGAGAAAGAGAGAGAATGTATTTCAATATTCTCAATATTTCGATTAACAGATCTAAACTGAATCGAAAATTGTTTCAATATTCAATCGCGTATATATTATTTCCAATTGATTTTCATTTTATTTTATTTCATTTCATTTCGATTTATTTTACCTTTCTTTTTTTCGTTAAAGTTCATTTGTAAGATTTTCTAAATATATATATATAAGTAAGATTTACCTAATCATAATTATATAAGTTTCTAGTTGGATGTTAAAACAATTGGGTTACATAAATAAATAAATATAAATAAATAAATATGTTATAGAGTGAATTGACGTTTTAACAAGGGAGAATTCAATCTAAATTCTAATTAATATTAATCGTCTTTCGCACGATTTATCTTTAATCTTGGAATAGAATGAAAAATAAAGAGAGGGAGAGAGAAAGAGATGAGATACAATAACAAAAAAAAAAAAAAAGAAAGAAAGAAAAGAAAGAAAATGTTTTTCTTGCGTCAGAGAAGAGGTTCGAGTTGAATATACCTATACATATACATTTATATACATATATATATATATATACAGGGTGGCTGGTTTAAAAATGGCCCACGCTTACAAACTAGTAGAGCAAACTCAGAGACAAACACCTGTCAGTCTCACGCTCCTTCATTCTTCCTCAAGTCTCTTTGTGTTCCCTATTTTCCCTTTTCTTTCTCTCTCTCTCTCTCTTTTTCTCACTGAGGAACGGTCTACCGATTCTGCCAGACGCATTTGCGGGTGAACGAACACCCAACGGACTCTTGCTACCGAATAATAACGTCGAGAAACCCCGAAGGCCTTCCATCTATCTCATTCTCCTCTGTTTGCTGAAAGTCTCGTCTTTTGTATTCCTCTCTCTCTCTCTCACACACACCGTCTCTCATTATCTCTTTTGTTATTTTCTGAAAATATTTCTAATCGTAACTTAACCACGAGTATCTTATCTATCTGCTCGGCATCTTATTTTAAACGATTATCGGATGAATAAACAATCGTGGGATATAGGTTAGATTTGTTTTTCAATGATTTAGTAAATGAATTTATTCATAATATTGTTTTAACAATATATTATATAATTGATTGCGCGTTAATCAATGAGAGCCGCCATCTTGGTTTCTAATGGACATCGAAGTATGAATGACGAGTTTAAAATGTTAATAACAAATTGAAATGATTTGAAATCATTACGATGATAGGTGATAATAATAAGAATGAGAGGACATCGACCGATAAGTAATAGCAAGTGTAATAATCACATGAAACGGAATTGGAGTAGTCTTTCGGAATACATATATATCTATTTATAGGTTAGAACAACTTCAGCCGGTTTTCGATCGATCTAAACTTGCTCTTCCATTCGTTATTTTCTATTTCTCTTTTTATTTTTCTCTATTCTATGATTTCTTACATTGATTCAATCAATCTGTCTTTCTCTTCATTCCTAACCTTAGTAGTTTTTTGCATTAGTCTGGCTTTGCGTTTCTCGCACGGCAAATTAGCACTTGCATTACTACGCTTTCTGCACCCGCTGCTGCTGCTGCCGCCATCACCGGCCGCATGATTACCGTGATTTCTACGTGACGTAATTTTACCGCCAAGATGGAGATAGATCACGTCAGAAAAAAGATAAAGAAAGAAAGAAAGATAAATAAACGATATATATATATATATATAGAAATACAAAACGTATGAGTCCTTCATATTCTACTACCATCCATTAACCGATATGTACCATTTAGGTTAGGTTGGACATACTAAACACATTAACTCGAATACACGTGCATATATGTATGATTTGAAAAAATAGATATAGGTTGGTGCATATAACGGGCACGTGTCTACCGAGTGACGCAGAAATAACCGACGCTTAGTTTATATTTATCGATGCACACGAGGAAACTTTCTTGATCCTACGCAAAGATGAACCGAATGGTAATGTAATTGCCGCTTTATTATCGCCAGCCAGGTGTATTTAAACTCATGAAATACGTGGGTAGAAAAATAAAATGAAAAAGAAAGAAAATAATAGAAGGGGAGAGATAAATAGAAATAAATAAATAAATAAATAAATAAATAAATAAATAGATAGATAAAATGAAAGATAGATAAAGAGATGGTAAAAATTGTTTTACGAGCAAACTGGTGTATTTTATTACGTTCTACGTGGCTCATTTACTATCAACACAAGTAAAAGCCAATGAATTTGTATTAGATACTTCGCATGCTGCCAATTGATGTCATCGCGAGTAAATGTATAATAAATTCTTCATAGTTTACGTTATCTAATATCTTCCTTCTCCTTCTTATTCTTCTTCATATACTCGTATTTATTTATTTATTCATTTATCTACTTTGACCCTGAACATTTATAAACGGGAAAAAACAATCGGAAAAGAAAAAAATATTATATTATTCATACAGGCCAAATGTAAATAATACGAGAATGTGTGTACGCGTGATAGAAAAAGAGAATATTAAAATAGAAAATGAAAGTATATTAGTATGTGTGTGAGTATGTACACTTAGAGTGCATTGATCTAATATGAATGGAAGTGTCATTTGTACGACTACGTCACCGTTTGAAAACTTTTGTCTTTCTCTCATAGTTATATACATTCACTAGATATATAAAGTTAATACAAGAGAGAGAAAAAGAGAGAGAGAGATAGAAACGTGTCACGCTTTTATGACTTTCGCTATGGCAGCAGTGGTAGACGAGTTTCTGCGAACGCGGTAAAACCGTCATAGAGTTTGTAGAAAGCATAAAAGCGAGTCGGTAAATGTCACTAACCTTGCGATCAACGATAGAACATTTCTCAGGACGGGAAATAGGAATAATAAATACGTGTTAGATACATAGTTAACTATATACGTTGATGTTGAACCGTTAAGAGGCCAAAACAATTAACCGTTTACTTGCATAGAATGTTCGTGTTACTAATCTAAATAATATTTTCTTTTTTATATTTTAATCGATAAGAAATTTTGTTCGAACAATCTTTGTTATATAGATAGTCGATAGATTTAATTTTTCTATGATTTTATGTATCTATTAAGTTATTCAATAATTAAAATATTATATGTGATTGACACTGTGTGCTTGAATCAATGAGACGCCATATTGTTTTCGTTTACTTTTAAATGTTGTATAACTTTCAACTTTTACTTGATTTTAAGAAATATTGTATCGACGTATATAACACCGTGCCATACACGGGATTTGAATTTTCTTTAGAACAGATTTATTCGTTTTTTATTTCTTTAGTATTTTTCTGAAAATAATTCGAATTGGCACTAACGCGCGCATTACTTGGGCGCCATCTTAAAAATTAGAATACTAAAAAATGCTTAAGGACGCGTTCGAGAAACAAAATTTTATATTTTAATAATTATTAATAATTATATTTTAAATCTTTTATCACGTTTATTTTTTTAACTTTATTATACACCAACTTAATACTTAAGTTTAACTCAGCATTATTTCTAACAGTCTTGTTCATAACCTACAATTCCAAATCAAACTCTAGCATAAAGATATTAAATATAAATATTCAAAGTGTTAGATTTCACTTTCTCAGAAAAAAAAACTCCTCTGTAAGATATAAAAATATTTATTTCTTCGACTGTGCAACGATGAATAAAGAACAATTGCCAGTTTTCTCAAAGAATTATTCAAATAAAAACTAAAGAAAGTTTTCGTGCAACGTAAAACAGTAACAATGGTTATTATAAACGTACAAAACCGATTATGATAATAACGAGGATAACAGTTACAAATACCGTGGGATAAAAAGTGCTGAATTGCCGCACGAAGAATAAAATTAAATGAATTAAAAATACCCATTGATTTGTGTAATTATTCCATAAGTTAGAAATCGTTCGAAAATTTAACCCAAATATAAAAGATCAAAGAACGAGAAATAGCAGGTTAGCGAACTCGTTCGGAAGCAACTCGTGGCAAGACGCGTGAGTTTAGTAGCTGGTTTTAAACATGGCGTGGATGCTTGAGTATATGTTAGAAGAGAGAAAGAGGGGGAGAATACGGTCTTTAAAAATAGTCCTAATCGTTTCTAAGTCGGTCCGGTTTACGAAAGCGCGTGGAACGAGCATGGCTTCCGGGAAGCCAAGTTCTTCTTCTCTTCTGACGCGAATAAGAGTCCTTGGAATAAGAGTACGCACAAGAAATTAAAAGAGACGAGGGATAGATGGGAGGGAGGTTAGAAGTGATCTGAGGTGAATTTGAATTTTGTATTAGAAACGTTACGAGACAATATAACAAAAAGGAATCGTTCGTATCGACAGACGACAAATTTGGATTTATCAATTGACTGATCAAATTGTATCGATTGTTTACATCGTTTATGGGATTTCAATTTCTATACTGTCTTTTTCTTTTCTAACGTTTATAAATATATATTTAAAAATATAAATGAAAATATGTTTCCTTGACAAAAATTCGATTTATCTTTTTTTGCTCGATCAAATATATATATATATATATATATATATATTTTTATCATCGGTCGGTAAATAAAAACATCTGACTTCGTCGATAATTTTTTATCTTCCTCTTCCTTTCTTTCTTTTTTTTTTTTTTTCCATACAATATTGCATATACGTCGTCTATCTCCTCGATTGCATGCAACTGCTGAGCACACATAAGAACAACAATAAGTAATCCTCAAATAGAAGACCCTCTTTCTCTTTTTCCCTGTGTGTTTTATACTTTGTGCTTGGTTACTCTTCCTTCTTTTGCTTTCCTTCTTATCGTTGCGTTCCCTTTCCCCGAGATTTCCGTAAACACGTACTTGGCTACAATCCAATCGGAGAATGGATGCACATTATTCACCAAATCGCGATGGGCACAGTAATGCGAAACGACAAAGACAGATTTAGAGAAAGAGAAAGATGGATGCAATCGGATTTTATCTTCTTATCCTCTTTCCCTTCGACCCTTTTCTTTTTATTATTATCATTTTTATAGTTTTATTTTACCCCTTTATTAATTATCAATAAGATTATAGAAAAGATCTGTGCGTTCCGATGTGTACAATCATTTTTTGACTCATTATTTCTCAAACTTTAACACGTTGAATTGTGATTGGTCAATTTAATGACCAATTGGTTTGCTCATCGGTGTCCAGTGCCACCATATTGTTTTAAATTAAATCTTAGAGTAGCGCCCTCTATGCGCAAAATATGTGAAACTCGTTGAGAAGTGCATCTCCATTTTGAAAAAAAATGAAACCTAATTAGTTAGACCCAACACAAATAATTGTTATAGTCATTAACAAAATTGTTTAACCCTACGAGATAAAAAAAAAAAAAATAAAAGAAAATTAATGAATTTACGTACATTGTTGTAATGTATTCGAATAAAATATTTATTTATCGTTGGGAGCGTTAGATTATTTCACAATCGATTATTTATTTATTGAAAAATAATTAAAATACGCAAATACGAAAAAAGAAAAACAGAGACAAAGAGTGAGAGAGAGAGAGAGAGAGCGAGAGACAGAAAGATTATTAGTTTGTTCGACTTTGGATTTTACTTATCTTTCGTTGGTTGTAACACACGATGAAAGACTACTTGCGTAAGGCTAACGTCGCCAACGACGACAAGAATATCGTTGACGGTCGAAAAAGACACGCGGTTAACAAATGCAAAGTATGAATTAATGAGAAAGAGACAGACGAATGTATATATATATATAGATGGTACTACGTTTATTAATCGTATGAAAATTATTATTTGCATCAAAAATAAATTTGTGATTACGTTAAAATATAATTACGTGAAATTTTAAAACAATGCACGATTTATTCGAATGATTATTTTGTTGATTGCGAACAAAACAAATTGCTGGATAATGAATGTAATTATAGATTGATTAAATTTCGAATTAATAACAAATAAATGCTAACTCGTTAAATATTTATTGTATTAGAAATACAATTTCAAATTGTATATTCAATAATTTACTATATTTTCTGCAAAATAAAAATAAATTTCAACGTGTAAATTTTACCAAAAAGTAAACCACGTGTTAGGAAAGTGACTTATATATATAACAATAAATTATGCAATATATATAAATGAAAATTGTTAGGTTAATAACGAACTTGTAGGAAACATTGTAATACTTTAAAGGGGGGGGGGAACGATTGTTTAATATATTTATAATGTTATTTGAGAACATTGACGTTCAAATTTGAGTAGAAATTTTTACGAATTTCCAAACAATGTGTATAATATCACTATGAACTATTAAATTAAACATTTGTGTTGGTTAGAGTGAAATCGTTAAGAATAAAAGGAGGCTTTTATTGTTCATCTTAAGTATATAAGTTGGTATACACTTACATATCACTTCTCACTCTCTCTTTCACATATAAACACACGACGCGGCGCGCACATACGTGTGAACAATATTCCTATTGTCTTTCAAAGACAGTGT
Organism: Polistes canadensis; assembly: GCF_001313835.1. NCBI lineage: Eukaryota > Metazoa > Arthropoda > Insecta > Hymenoptera > Vespidae > Polistes > Polistes canadensis. Next base: position 412,351 of record NW_014569660.1, on the reverse strand, counting down.
TGGAACGTTGTAAATTTATCAAGAGACATATACATACTTTGTTTTTGTCCGGATAGAGTAATACTCACGATAATTGTTCGAATTAGAAACAAAAAAAAGAAAAAAAAGAAAAAAAAAATAACTATCTTCCTATAGTGAACACAACAAACATATTTAAGATATTAAGATATTAAGATTTCGAGTATGGTAGAGAGAATGTCGGCCATTTTGAAATTAGAAAACAATTGAATACGATAAAATCAAACCGAAATTCATTTTATAATCTTAACGCGTTTAAAACTGAAATCTCTAATAAAATACAGATAATATACGTTTGAGATAAAAATAAATAAATAGAAAAAAAAAAAAAAGAAGATCAAATTATGGTTGTAAGATCAACGAAGATAAGATATAAAAATATCACGCGCGAGACTGTGTAGAAAAGAAAAAGAAAAAGAAAAGAATAAAAATGAAGTTAATAATGAAATGAAAATAAAACTCGTATGCGAGGGAGAGAGAGAGAGAGAGAGAGACAGAGACAGAGACAGAAATGGATTTTACTACGGTATGTGTAATTGGGTATAGTCGTAACTCGTTTAAAACGCACACTATCTCATACCTGTAGCTAACATTTTGCTGCTCGCATGGATCGCGCGGAATTCGAGGAGGAAGATGAAAGACAGAGAAATCCAACTTGGCTTAGATCCCAAACCAGATCACCGAGTTAAATAATTTCGCATTTGGAATATCCCCTTGCTAATCTGTATCTTAATAAAAATCACACGAACGCGTACAAATAGTACACGCATACGCAGTAGGACATAAAAATTAAACGAATAAATAAATTGTAAGAAAAAAAAAAACAAAAAAAAAAACAGGGGAACGAAGAATTTCATTGTAAATGAATTCGATTGTACACAGACACACGCATTTAAATAGAAAATCCGTAAGAATTTTTTTTTTTTTTAGGTTATATGTTATACCTGGAGAAAAATTTGTAATAGATAAAAAAAAGAAAAATACAGGAATATAAATCGTAATAAATTGTGTTGTATGATTATATAATTTCACGTTGACGAGATAGAAATCGTGTTGTTACTCGTTCGCCGAATCAACGGAACAAATAAACTCTCTCTCTCTATCTCTCTCTCTCTCTTTCATAAGTTGCAACAGATAAACATGCAACTATCTATCAGTTGAAAAAGTTTCAAGTAAATGGGGAATGAAGAAAAAGAAGAAAAAAAATGAAAAAAGATGAAGAGGAAGCAGAAGCAAAAGAGGGATAGGGGTTTGGGGTAGGGGTAGGGGGTAGGGAGGGGTAGTAATAAGAATAAGAATAATAAGGATAGATATAAACTAAACATTACGTGTATATGCATGAGAATGCGTGCATGTGTAACACTGAAAATGACGACGTATATACACATTGAACGTTCTCAGCCTACAGCGGTTTTATGACCCGTTTCTTCAATGGCATTGCTATAAGAGAGTTTCACGATAAGCCGGACTTCTCGTTATATATACGACGAGTATCCGTCGTACGACGAGTTGGAGGAGAACGCGTATAAACCGGCTTTTATTTTTTTCTCTTAAACCCAACTCAACCCAACTCAACTCAACTCAACTGAACGCAGGCAACCAACGAAGCAACGTTACCAACATTGGACGTTGCTTTATTTAGTCGGATGTGTGTTTGAAGATAGCCGATATGGAAAAGAAGAAGAAGAAGAAGAAGAAGAAGAAAAAGATGAAGTGGAGAGGGGAAGGGAAAGGGGTGAAGAGGCATTTTTTGCGATAACGCAACGACCCACTGCAACTGTCTCTCTCTCTCTATCTCTTTCATTTTCTCTTTTAACTGATAACGCGTTGATAAGATTAAAAAAGAATAAGAAATAAATGATGATGGTGATGAAAAAAAAAAAATAATACCAAAAAAAGATAAGGAAAAAAAAAAAAAAAAAAAAAAAAGCTTCGATAAATTTCATTTTCGTCAGATTCATCCCATCGAATTTTTTTTGGGTTTGGTTAATGCGGAACGATCGAGACGGATAAGAAAATATTAGCGCGAGGAATGTGAGAGCAAATGATAGACACACGGCACACATGCATATTGAGACACACATAGGACAGATAAATAGATATAGAGAGAGAGAGAGAGAGAGAGAGAGGGATGACTTCTTCGACCTTCGGACTCGAGTCACGAGGCCGACGTTTCGAGAGTCGAGAGATACCATATATTTCTGTATAAATGTATATGTGTGTGTGTGTGTGTGTGAGAAGGCAGGCAGATGGTTTGAGAATCAAGTAACGTTTTCTCTCTCTCTCTCTCTCTTACTCTAAGTAATTACTCGAGGAGGAAACGAAGATCCGTTCAGTGACTGTTCCTAGGTCGTGGTTTCGTCTCTCTTAGAATTTATGTTGAGAAAAGTGATGCTTGGTAACGTCAGTTTTACCATCATCATCATCATCATCATCATCATCATAACACACACGCATAAAATATACGTGTGAATATTTAAATGTATATTTTGTTAATATGTGGAATGTATCATACGTGTATGGGGGGGGGGGAGGGGTATACATTATTATGGATTGTGTAAATGCGCGTGCGAGTGAATTCTTAAAAGGATCAACGCGAAGTGGATAATTACTTTCACATGTTAGACCTACGGAACCAGGCAAGAACAGTACAACAGCACAAATTACGTTCGTGCATGCACGTGGTGGTCGGCCAAACAAGTAGAAGTAGTAGAACAAGAAGAAGAAGAAGAAGAGGAAGAAGAAGACACTAGTCGCGTAACGCGCCGATTAATATCAAAAGAGAGAGAGAGAGAGAGAGAAAGAGCAAGAGCCGTTAGAGAAAGTACCGGGCAGCCATTTTGTATCAGAATACGGAGTTTAACGTTCGCAACGCGTTATTTAAACGTTCACTACTGCCAACGTTATTTATTCTTATTACTTTTCTATAAAACAATCCCATTTGAGGATCCATTTTTTAAAATGTAATAATAATAATTTGTTTGTTGAAAATTTTCAACAGATTTTTCAATAGATTTTGAAAACAAACGCGAAGGGAAGTATTACGATTAACATTCGCGAACACATATTTCGCATTCATTTGTTATCGATTTTAGTGAAAGAAAAACAAAAGAGAAGTAGATAGAAAACAATCGAAGAAACAGTTGACTGTCTTAGAACTCGTGGGGCTTCAAATTCTTCAAGTTACGCAGGATTTCAACGAAACCAACTACCAACCAACGGTAGAGGAGCTCGATTATTCGCAGTCCGTTTTGCGATACGGCGCGCGTTAATGAATTCATAGATTACGCAAGGGAAAGATACGTACGGAGGACAAAGCGAGAGAAACCTCTCTATTGACCTAGATCGTGGCCCCGTCTTCGTCGTCTCTTCGTATCTTCGTTTATAGTTCTCCTTGTTCTTGTCTTGGTCTTGGTTTTGGTATTAGTATTAGTCTTAGTTCTAGTAAGGCACGTTGCGTGCAACTAGACGATTGTAAAAATTACGTAGACTTTCTTCCCACCCATTGCTAACATTAATTATTATAAATACCATTACAATGATCAATAGAATTCAACTGTTACAATGATATATACTAATTAAAAAGGAATATAATCTATTGGTAATTACAATATATCATATATTTATAAATCATTAATATAATATTTCTAATAGTAGTTGGGGGAACGATTAGATCATAGTAATATTCTCAAAATATCAACATTAATCAGGAAACCCAGTACCCCAATAACACTAAGATAAAACTAGACCACAATAAAATAATACTAGTCCTAAAATCATGATCATAAGAAAAAAAATAAAAGAAAAAAAACAAACCCAATATCAGTACAAACTATCGTATCATACTACCACAACCAACCCAGAGTCCCACTACCAACCAGTACCATTTACTATACACCATACTACTACCTTCCTTTAACTTTATCTCTCTTTCTCGCGTGCAAACATCTACTTCCTTCTCTCTCTCTCTCTCTTTCTATCTTTTTCTCTCTTTCGTTTCTTCTTGACTCGAAGAGACACGACATAGCGACGGCAACCGGTAGAGCCAGTTACCGGAGGAGGATATTTGCGGTTGTGATTCAGCGCTGCTCCCAGAGAAGAAAGAGGAGAGAAAGAGAAAGAGAGGGGCAAGGAAGAAGAAGAAGAAGGGAGAGGCAGGGGGACAGAGAGAGGAGGAGGAGGAGGAGGAGAGAAGGGCAATAAATCGAGAAAGAGAAGCCGACCGCAATGACCGAGCAGATATATACCGGCGAAGCCATTTGCAAGGCTCGAGACTAACCCCAGAGTTTCGTCTTTCTCTTTCTTGCTTGTTTGCTTGCTTGCTTGCTTGCTTGCTTGCTTGCTCTTTCTTTCTTTCTTTCCTTCCTTATTTCTTTCAAGTTTTTCCTATCTCTTTCTCACAATTCTTGCAAATAATTTCGCGGGCCGTTGGGAAAATTGCAAGAAGAAGCACCGTTCGAACAAAAATGGCGGCGGTGGTGTGGACACGCAGCGCCGCCTGTCGGCTATTTCGAAAAACTTTGGGTATTTAATTGGATAATTTTTCTTATTTTCTTTTCTTTTTCTTATTCTTTTTCTTTTCAAAGAGAAATCCTCCGTTGGTTTAATTTTATATTATCGTTAGTAAATTTTGTTTGTTTGTTTGTTTGTTTTATATAGGTTTTATTTATAAAGAAATATTTTTAGTTAGTAATTTTGTAGTTTCTTTTTATTTTATTTTTTTTATTTTATTTGATTTGATTTTATTTTATTTAGACGGAAGAAGATCGTTGTGTAGTCTATGACAAAGATTGAATCTCGAGGCTTACGTCCGTCGGCAAATGGCGGCAACTACGTCGACGTACATAAATAAACGCTCTTTATGAGGGGCGCTTTGCGAATATAAACTCTCTCTTTCTTTCTTTCTTTCTTTCTTTCTTTCTTTCTCTCAATCCTGTGCTCAGTTACCGACTGTTCTATAGTGTTGAAAAGTATCTTTGACGAGCCAATAAAACGAACAACACTGTTGGGTTTATTTCTCTCGTTTTATATTATCTTTTTTTTTTTCTTTTATTTTTTTTTTCTCTTCCATTTGAAATTTACGTTTTCTTATCGCATCGAAGTACGATAAAATGGAGTCCAATAATTTTGCAGATAATATATTGATAGGAATATATATATATATATTTTTTTTTCAAACATATATTTAGATATACTTGCAGCAAATACGTTTTCATAATGAATTTCTCTCTTATCGAAAGAATTTAATTCATTTAATTAAAAATGTAGAAACATTTGTCGTGTATAGCGTTTATCTTTAATCACGTAATCAACGATACGATAAATAAAATAATTTCTAAAAACAGCATCAACCCAAATATATATATATATAATTTATACACTTAACAATAATCTTGAAATCGTATGATCGTAACTTACGTGAAAAGTGTAATTATCAAATAACAATAAAGGTTATTGTCGAATATGTCGATTGAAATATTGGATAATCTGTCATTAAAAAGATATATTTGAAAGCGTTTATAACTGGTAGAGCTCATTGATCGATCTAAAATACTCGATGAGATGATATCAGTATACACCGATCTGCAAGAACGATTAACTCGATAAACGACCTTGAACGACCTCGTGGAACAGAGAAGTATAGAGAGAAAATCAGTCAATCTCTCCTTTCAAAACTTGTCCCGCGAAATTATACCTTCCTTTAGATTTTATTTCCTCTTATTTCTTTTTGTAATACAAGAGTCGAGATATATATCTCGTACCTTTTATTTTTTCTTTCATTTCCACCCTCTTTCGTTGCTCAACATCCCGATTTTATTCGGTGGAACGTTACATTGTTCCGCGAGCAACACCGGTAAAGCAACAGAAAGAGAAAGAGTGATAGAGTGAGAGAGAGAGAGCAGGTAGAAACCCTGTTGAATAACAAAGGGACCAGTCTTTGTGTGTTTCCATAGAATGTAGCGGACTTTGGTTATTTCTCTCTCTCTCTCTCTGTCTACCTGAACCCAATTTAACAAAAGGGAAGAGCAAACGAGAAAGAGAGAGAGAGAGAGAGAACGATTCCTGGAGTTTAAAAACTTTTTTCAGGACCCTCCTATCAGACCCAGAACTCGAGCATCCAGCACAGTCAGGAATAGAGCCCACCCCATAAACCAGAACCCATCCCATACTTAGATTCTATATCCTATGATCCCCACTCAGCTAGCCAATCCCTATACCCTATAACTATAGTTATAGTTCATTCCTTAGATCCAATAGTATACACCCCAATAGTGGGAAGAGTAGTAGGGAGCTGTTGCCTTTCGAAGAACCAGGCGCCCGATTAAACCGCATTGTTACATTTCCCGAAGGGTCTAAACTATTATAATATATCCTTACAGTTTATGCTACTATTTTATCTTATTTCTCTCTTTTTTTTTTTCTTTTTACTTCCTTCCGTTTTTGCGTAAATAAAAAAAAAAAATAGGATGGGAAATTGTTTTGCTGACAGATGTGTGGGAGGATTGAAGTTTGTTCTTTTTTTTTTATGTTAAGGGGAAGACATTTAAACAAGTTTTCTTCCTTTTAGGCTCGCTGTTCTTTTTATATCGATGGGGAACGGGGGTTTTCTTTTTGATTGATCAATTGGTCTTTGATATTATTACGTTTCTAATTAGTTGAACTATGATTTTTTTGTTTTCATATGTATCACGAGATAGATAATTCATTCGATTTGCTAACTTACTTCCTCGAAAGTTTTCTAGATCGATATGTATTTACATAATCTCGAGTCTAATCGAAAAACTGGATTGGATAGATTCGTGGAAACGAAGAGGGGAGGAGGAGGAGAGGGGTCACACGAGTAACGCACGAAAAGGAAAGGTTATTTTTATTCAAATGGAGTGTGTGTGTGTGTGTGATATATTTGAGAATAATTTATTAGTTGGACCAGTTTCTGATTATTTCGATCGTCTATACTATCTCAGGAAAAAAAACCAAAAAAAAAAAAAGAAAATATTTCATCGAGTTCGGATCGATTAAACGGAAAAACTTGTTTCATACAAGTGCACCCGACGTCAAGAATTATTTGCTTTCTCTTTATTGGGTTTGCTCTTTTTTTTTTCTTTTTCTTATGAATTAGAAAAAGAAACACACCTATCTCGATAAAGAAACGAGATGATATTGAACGGGGGGGAATGAATGTAGCAGTAGTCGAGTCAGCACGCTTAGAGATCGTTAAATTTGGTTCCGTTTTTCGAAAGGGGGCAACAATATTTCAGGATACGTTAAAGAAAGACAGCAATATAACAGCAGCAGCAGCAGCAGCAGATCTACCAGAGAATAACGCGTATTGGGACTTATCTACGATCAAAATTATCATAAATACGGTGCGGTTAGTTGAAATGGAGGTCGATTTCCGAATACGATTATCATATTTATGGTAATACTTGTCGTAACTTCTAACTTATTACCAAGGGTAACGACGATCTTTCCAAACTCATCGTTTAAATCTTATCTCTGACTCTGTTCAGAAGATTCACTTCTACTTCTCTACTTCTTCTTATATTCTTATTATTAGTTTTTCTTCTTTTTTTTTTGTTATTCTCTTAAATGAAATCGTCAGATTTTACATAGTAGTAATTGCTGTTGTACGATTGAACAATTTCATTGAAACTAACGACAAGGACAGGTTAGCTGCTTGTGCGAGGTAATTAAATCTCGAACGAATTTCAGACGATTAAAGTATTCATGAAAGAATGAGAAAGAAAGAAAGAAAAATAAATAAAGAAAAAGAGAGAGAGAGAGGCCAGACCAGTTGCGCAACCTTTACCCAAGAAGAAAACCAGTTTTGCGAAGATCCAGTCTCGGTTGTGCTCCGACTCATTCTGACCGCGTAAAGGTGTCCACTTACGTTGGAACGACGAGATAGCTAACGTATCGCTTAGAGTTATGAATATCCGCAGGAAAGGAAAAGGGGGAAGGGGGAAGGGAGAGGGGAAGGGGGCTGGGGGCCTGGGGGAGGAAAAAAAAATTCAATACGCGTATTATATCTGTACGGTTGAAGTGTTAACGAGCTTTCAGAAAAAGAATGTCTTTCGGATGACAGGTGTGATAAAAAACAAAAAAAGAAGAAAAAAAAAAAAAAACAAAGGATACGCGTGTACATATTAAGATTATTTATTCTAAAAATGTGGTCGGTCGACCTTGTTAACTAAAATTGTTTTAGGAATGATTTTACGCGTTTATTTTGTAAACCCATATAGAATCTGATCAATTTTTGCTTGTTTTTTCCTCGAAAAATTAAGGGAATGAATTGGAGCGAGTAATATAACGCATGGATTGACGATGACCTTGAGTCAAGGTTAAGAGAAAAAAACTACAGAACGAGATTTGTCCAATCTCGAGAAGTTTGTGAAGTAAGTGAATAAAACTTGGTGATATTACATAGACAGATGCACGTATTTATGCACAAGCAAGAGAAGATGATTGGAGGAGTAGTAGCGATAACCTTTAACGAAGTAATCTTTTTTCTTACCGTACGGGGTGAGTGGGGGAGAGTGGAAGATAAAAATTTGTGGTTTTAGGGATAAAAACTTACAAGGCCAAGGCAGCGGTAGTTATAGCGTTTCCAACTTCGTTAGGAAGAAAACTGGTCTGTTGTTGTTGTTGTTGGGCGGCACCTGGATGATGTTGTTGCTGTTGTTGATGCTGTTGTTGATGCTGTTGTTGATGCTGTTGAGCTGGTGGAGGTGGTGAATGTTGCTGTTGTTGTTGGGCTTGCTGTTGCTGTTGTTGTTGGGCTTGGTGTTGTTGTTGCTGTTGTTGATGATGATGTTGCTGATATTGGTGATGATGTTGTTGAAAGGGTGGTTGATGCGACGGCGAACCAGTCGCCGGCATTAGATTATATGGTTGATAAAGCAGCTGCGGCTGAGCCTGCGTGCCTGCACCGGCGGCCGCTATCAAAACCTGCGTTTGCCCTTGGTGTACGTGATGACCGTGATGGTGGTGCGGGTTACCCTGCGTAGCCGTTTGCGGGCTTACCGGAAGGACCGCCATTGCCGCGCCTCCTAACACCGGTGGCATGCTGCTTTAACGTATTCTATCTTTTTAGTCTTGTTCGTTATCGTTTTAATCGTAGCTTTAGCTGCTGCTGTTGTTGTTGCTGCTGCTACTGCTACTGCTGGTATTGATACTGCAGTTACTCCAAATCTTTTATCACTTTTATCTCCCGTCACTTTAATGTTTATACCGTTAATAATTTTCCATGGGTTCCTCGTCTTCTTCGTTATTTTCACCGAGCCCTTCTTATTAACATTCTTCGTCATCATCTTACGAATCCCAATAGATTTCGCATTAACCCGAAGGTTCATCTCTCGAGACGGTTCTTATTAATACGAACCGTCTCGAATTTTTCTCATATTAAAACACTAGTATTATTATTATTATTATTATTAGATTTTTCTCTTGAAATTTAAATGCCTGTTATTAATCGCGCACACATGGGTTCAACACAATAGATAGATAGATGGCCGTCGCCGGGTGGAGTGTGAGGGGTACACACATACACACACACGCACACACAATAAAAAGAGGTACACCAAAAAGATGATAAAAGAAGAAAAGAAAAAATAGGAGAAAAACCCTCTTAAAGTTGACACCTTCGATTAAATAAGATGATTTAACTAAGGACAGACAAGTGGGGTGTATGCGATTAAGTAATACTAAGTATTCCTTTTGAACACTGCTGAATAAAATCAATCGACAATGATTCGTAACCAAACCCCCGTTTGCACACAAGTTTCAAAAACTGAGGAAACTTCTTCTTCTTCTTCTTTTCTCACTGGGGTTGACCCATCCGCGCTTACTATACTGCGTGCGACGACACTTGGAGAGATCTGCACGGCATGCAGCAGGAGAGAAGAGAGCTATACGCGTCGACGATCAGACACGAAGATTGCCGAGTTTGTACGAAGCGACTCCTGCTAGTCGTCGATCGACCGACGAACAATGGTCGATCTCCCCTGGCTTCTCTCTCTCTCTCTCTCTCTCTCTCTCACTCTCTCTCTTTCTCTCTATCGGGCTCACGTACATGCACACAAATAATACACGTACACGTTATACTCTTTCTTTTTCTCTTGTCACCCTCAGTGTCTCGCCAACTTGACTTCTTTCTCTCTTGTATGTGTGTGTGTGTGTGTGTGTTCTTTTTTTTTTTCTTTTCCTTTCGCGCCACGAATTATGCACCACTATTTCCTTCCTTCCTTCCTTCCTTCCTTCTTCACTTTTCTTCTTCCTCGTGATCCAGCCTTTTCTTTTTCTTTTTTTTTTTTAATTCCACACGTACGCACAAAACACAAGGGATATACGCAAAGTAGAAAAAAAAGGGGGTAACCCTTTCGTTTTCGCTGACACCCCGAGGTGTGTCAGATAACAATTAACCAATCAAGCAACAACAACAACGACGACGAAAACTTCAAGAAAATTTGTATCCTCGAGAGATAAAATGTTGCGAAATGAAATAAAGTATTTAATGTAAATTCCACTTCACAATAATAATATTATATCGTATATTAAATTAAAAAAACTTAAAAAAAGAGAAATAAGTGTGTAAGATGGTGGGTATAATTGAAAAACTGATTCACTGATTGATTTCACTGTAAATCCGTTCACCGTTGTCCAATTTTAAACAAAAGAGGTCGTTGGGGTAGATAATAATTAATGACAGACCACCCCCGATAAAAATCCCGACTCGGTTTTCCAATTAATTACACGTTGATCACCAGCAACCAAGGGATACCACCCCCGTTATTAGTTTATTTGTCTTTGTTGGATAGAGAATATCAAGAGTTTTGGTTGATACGAAGTAATGTACAAAGAGAAATGCCCGGCATTATGGTCGAGATGATCAGACGAACGGGTAAAAAGCTGTGAGGAGAGGATAGATAGAAGAGAAAAGTGGCCTGCGCAGTGCGTTAAGTTCTCGGCGCAGCACCGTATTTAGGGGAGAGTATAGGACGGCTTTAAATATATATATATATATATATGATATATAAATGTGAGTGTATGGTGTGTGTTCGATTGTATGTTTGAGTGCGTGCGCGGGCGCACACTTTCTCGAAGAGAACCAAGATCAGATCGCGTCGAAGGCCGCTACTCTACTGCGGTAGTCAGGAGAATTGCCCCCCACCCTTAGGACGCGTCGTTGCTCGAGCCAGACTACCCCCACTATTGACAATCTACCCACCGCCGACACCCAAACGACCCGTTCTTCTCTCCCACTTCAACCCGCTCCGATCCGCTTCGACTCCGCCGCCGCTGCCGCCGGCTTTTCACTACCTCTATCTCACTTGCTCACTCTCATTCGTTTGCTCCGACCCCGAACAGCGATGCAGCTCTCCCCCCACCACCATTCCATTCCATACCATACCACACCACACCACACACCATCACCACCCGTGACCGAGGCGAACGAGCGAACCAACGAACGAACGAACCCAACGAACGAACGAACGAACGCTCGAGTCTCGAGGCACGATTACTCCCGGCCCTGTCTCTGTATTCTGCACTTTCCTCTACGTTCTACCTCTGCCTCTGCCTCTGCCTCTGCCTGCTGGTTGGCACAAAAAAATTCCCTCTGCATTCACGCACACGTGCTCGCGCGTATTCCCGCTTGCTTGGTTGGCTGTTCCCTGTGCTTTGCCTTGCATTACCTACTCACAGCTACCCTGTTTCTACCTAAACCTATATAGAATACATCGTTGCTTGAAGTGCTCCGGTTTTTTCATCTTTTCAACATTTGTCCTTTTTCTCGTTTCTATTGAAATCCAACCCGCCGTCGTCCCCTATTCCTATCCTCCCCCCCCCACCCCACCCCACCGTTCCCCTGTAACCGGTAACCGAAGATCATTGGAACCATTCACTCATTGGTATCAACTCCTACAGTTTTCTACCTTTGGCCTTGATCCCTTTTACCAAGCGAGAACGGAAAAACCGTGGATTGTTTTTGTACCTCCCGATCAACTGGTACATCTTTTCCGCGAAATTAGATTTACACGTTCTTATATTAATACTAATGTATGATCTCTATCTCTTTTTTAGAATTCTCTTATTTGATTGTTTGATTTCTTAGTAGTAGTTGTGTAACACACTGGGGAAATGATTGTTTTCCACGGGCAATGCTTTAACTAGGTATCAAGTGATTTTAATCGCAAATATATAGTATAGGAGATATAAACGTGGGAGTTGCACGCACGTATAATAATCCCGTCAGTTCTGTGATAACATCAGAAAAGTTTCAACACACGTTTGGATGTTTGGATGATACGCAGAACTTGACAATTTCGCAAGAACATGGGATTTATTCATCATTCTAGAATCGCTTATATTTCTTTTCCTTTTTTTTTTTTTTTTTTTTTTTTTTTTTTTTTTTTTTTTTTTTTCTCCTAACGGGAAATTACTGCGAGCTATGTCTCTTGTTCGACTGAATACACGCGCTTGGAAGTTTTCATACTACTCTCTCTCTCTCNGCACGTATAATAATCCCGTCAGTTCTGTGATAACATCAGAAAAGTTTCAACACACGTTTGGATGTTTGGATGATACGCAGAACTTGACAATTTCGTCTCTACTGACGATGGAAGAGAAAGAGTGGTACCGCTTATATTTCTACTCTTTTTTTTTTTTTTTCTTTTCTTTTTTTTTCTCCTAACGGGAAATTACTGCGAGCTATGTCTCTTGTTCGACTGAATACACGCGCTTGGAAGTTTTCATACTACTCTCTCTCTCTCTCTCTCTTTGACCTCGTACAACTTCGTACTTCGAGACAAGCAAACTTTGATGCCGAGTGTCTTTACCTTTACCGATCGATTCAAGAGCAACCTGTTTTCTTCCTATCATTCCTAAGATCATTTTATTCGATTGAATTTATTTCTATTTACGGTTTACAGAAGAACGTAAATGATTATGATTATTTTGTTAACTAATTAACTTGATAAGTTTTTATCTTGAAGAAAACAAAAATGTGGATGATCTTATATTGTATTTATCTTAAATTAAGAAAAAATAATCAATTTGTAAGAATTCGTTGTAGTAATGTTTACAAAAAAATGTAATCCATTGTTTTAAACCTTCAGGATTTTTCTTAGAATATTTTTCATTGTGTTCATTTAAGTCGCGTTTAAAAAAAAAGAGAAGTCTACTATTCGGGCAGCACGACTAAAAGGTTTAGAAATACTGGTCAAAAGTATCAACGGTAGCCGCAAAAGGATTAGGGATAATCTTTGTTGCGTTTAGCAGGTAGGTATCCCGAACCTGTTGACAGGTACGAAAACAGAACAGAAATTTATGATCCTTGAGTGAATTCGCTAGACGATAATTCAAATCTAACATTGCAATTAATAATTCTATTGATTTTTTAACACGCGTTAAAATCTAATTAACAATTAATTTATTCAAAAGCAAGACTATTTTTATATTTATTCATTTACAAAAGTTCATACTATTTCCTTTTCCACTATTGTATCGAAAATATAACGTACATTATAAATATTCAAATGTTTTGTCTATGCTCCATTGTTTGATAATAATGAAAATAATTATTGCAAATAGAACGCAGACTTTACATTTGTCTAGATAAAAAAGAAAAAAAAAAAAAACAAAAAACAAACTTATACGAATATCAATCATTTTTCAATGTATAATCTATAACTAGCATTATAGATCCCCGTCAAGTTAAATAAATTATAATATTTAAAGAGATATAAGACAAATGTGGTAGAAAAAAAACAACAAATGTTTTAAATTCCAACAAGTATTGAAGTACAAATTAAAAATAGCGCTTATTCGTCAAGGTTATAATAAAAGAAAAAAAAAGAAAAAAAAAGAGAAGAAAAAAATAATGATGATAGGAAAGTCGATAAAATTTCGCATTGTAATGAAGTATATAAGCTGTGTCGCGTGATAACTCGAACGTTTTAACGCGATTCGTAAGCGATTAGTCACTTGAGTATAAAACAGCGCGACGTGGCCATGCCTGGGGTATCATGGCGGCTATGGCGCTGCCATCGCTAGCGGCAATTTCGCGAACAACCAAGCGGACAGTTAATGGTGACGGCCGACGGGACGCGCGCGAAAACATGCGACACACGTGCGGTACACGCAGCAAAATGTCTACGCAATAATCGCTTTGCCTGACGGCAACTAAGCGAATAATAATTTCATTTCGCTGAGCATATTAGCGTTTGGCTTTTGCACGTATATATATATATATATACGCACACATATACATACGTACAAACATCCTCGATCTATCTTTCATTTGCTTATCGTGTTCGATTACACGAACGACGACGACTACTATGACTACGACGATGACTGACTGACGTAACGTTCGAATGGAAAATGTTATACGCGATGATAACATTTCTCTCTTTCCCTCTTGAAAGATACATAGAAAAAAAAGAAGAGAAAAATATAAAGATAAAGATAAATAGAATGTATGTTTTTCTTTGTATTACCCGTTTAAGGCTTACGGCCAATAAACTTTGAGCTACTAGTTCACGTGACGTAAAAGCAAGTATACACACATACATATATATCTATAATATAGCAATATTTTTAGCGAAAAATAAAACACGACGGCCATCTTTGATAACTACGCGAGAATATCAATAAAATAACTCTAAGAATAAAACTTTGAAAGCGAGTTAACGGTTTACCGATTAAATGTAACAAGATACGTTCCTTTAAGTATATTCAATCAAACAATGAATACTATCGACAAATATAACAGCAGATTAGCATTTGAATGTAATTTTGTTTAACAACGACAAATTTGGAAACCTACAAAATCATTTTATTTTTCGCATTATCTTATTACTATTTTTGATTTCTATATACAATTGGCTTTTAATGGTCGTCGTAAACGAATTGGTCAAAAAATGTGAAAGACGACGGAACAGATAGTCGGAGAGAAAAGTCCACTTGGTTTATGTAACATGGCCGAAGAGGGACATTAATGTTCGTTTCGAGTGCCTGCTGTCTCCCGCATTCCCGGCAGCTGTTTGCATTCTGCTTACATGCGTTACGACCAAGCAAGCAAACACATAGAAAGACGTGTGTTCATGCTAAACGTATGTATGTATATGTGCGTTATGTATGCAACTACGTATATATATATATATATGTATGTGCGTGTTTGAGGTATATACTAAACAGAACAGGATATCGTATATAAGTTGTAACGTCGTCCCACGGTGCGTGAACGCGTATGACACACGCGGCGCACACAAATACAATTTTATCCGAGTACTCGCGCGCGCGCGCGTGCGCGTTTATAATACTTGCATACAGCAGACAAACATACACAAACTTAATCCTCCTTCGTATTCAAGGACAGAGATCTGTACACGAGTGGGGCTCTCTTGTAAGAGCTGCTGCTGTTGCTTGCCTTATCCGGATCGTTTCTCCAAATAGCGATATATACTTCAGTCTCGAAATCCGATACACTTTTTGATCAAGCCGACAATGATTTTTCTCTTCCCCCATATATATAATATATATATATATTCATATATAATATTTATTTATATGTGTGTTTATATATTCATCTATTATACGTCACCTGTTATTTGTGTTCAAGAGACAAATTTGAATTTGGGATATGCATCATTTGAAAATTCATCCTATTTAAGTTAGTTAACGTCAAATTTTCTTTCCTCCGAAAATCATTCCTATCAATATAAAATTGAGAGAATTTTTATAGAATATATATATATATCGATTGAAAGATTTTCGATATACTAATCTTTTTTTTAATATATATTTTTATCCTAATAAAATAAACGCGACTTATGTTATTGCATAGCAATTCATACGTCAATCCTATCGCGAAAAATAAAACCGGTTTTTTTTATTTTATTCCCACACACACACACACACACACACACGCTATTTCGGTTTGCTGTTATGTTGTG
This sequence comes from Polistes canadensis, assembly GCF_001313835.1. Lineage (NCBI taxonomy): Eukaryota > Metazoa > Arthropoda > Insecta > Hymenoptera > Vespidae > Polistes > Polistes canadensis. The sequence continues at coordinate 396,377 of NW_014569660.1, read as the reverse complement.
TTGTTACGCGTAGAATAATCTCTTACGTGAATCAATCAAATATACAACACAACAAATAACACGGGGAACAACGACGACTACGACGACTAGGATGAGAAGAGACAACGATAACGTTCGGGGGGGTGGGGGTAGGGGGGAATATATAGGTAAGATATGAAAGATTAATATTTACACAAGTATATTACGCGTTTGGCGTTACATCCATAGTTCTTTTTTTTTCCCCCTTTCCTTGTATGCATTTGCTTGCACGGGCCTGTGTATATATATATATATATATATATATATGTATGTATGTGTGCATGTAGCATTCAACGACATGACCTCACACTATTCGCAACCGGTTATAATAATCGTACGAACGAATCTCTTTCTTTCTCTTTCCGTACGCGTGGAATTTGGCACGTGGATTGAAACGATCGTTTGGTGAGAAGGATTTCGATTGGGGGAAGGGGAAGGGGTGGGATGGGGGGACGAGGGGTGATAGAGGGAACCGAGTAAATTGGAATCACGTCGATCCCAGTCGCGGTGAGCGAACCAACGGCCTTGATCGGGGCTAAAGTACACACACACACATATACACATACATATATATATATATATTCACGTACCCTACATAGAAACCAATCTTTGTCTCTTTCATTCTAACGCATCACACGTTCTCAACCAACCATGTATAAAGTACATATATATATATGACCTGTATATATATATATACCATGTGATGAGTTTCCACCCTCCCTTGAAAAGAGGGGGTGGAAGCTTTTGTGTCCGCACAAAGTTACTATCGATTCCTATCCGGTGTCATGCTCTCCCTTTTCTACACTCCCCTATCCCTTCTATTTCGTTCTCTCTCTCTCTCTTTTCGTATTCAACGTGCAAGCCAGACCTCTCGTATCCTGGTAAACGCATTCCATCCCCTTTGGTGAAAGGGCGGAAGTGGAGGGGTAGTAAACGCATACCAGGACTTTACCTCGTTTCTAGTTCGACATTCGTTGCGAGTTTCCTGTTATATTCTCTGCATGTGTTATATATATATATATATATATATATGCTTACTGTATATTTAACTACGTTATTTTACTATTATTTCCAACTATGTCGTAAGTATATCATATTTTCAAGCAACGTGATATATATATATATATGTTATTTTACGTCAGTTCAAATACGATAAGATAAAATTGATGATTTTCATTGATAAAAATGGGGATAAGGCAGGTATATAAATATATATATATATATAAAAAGATTATAGATTAAAAATTAAATTATAATCATTTGAAATTGATCAGATAGATTATTTTTAATACGAGTAATAATGTAATCGATCCTCTCTCTCTCTCTCTCTCTCTCTCTCTTTTAGCCTATTTAAGAATATTTTTCGTTTATTTTTATCATAACCAAATTATCATCACCAATATCACTAACTACTACCCTTTACCATATTAACCCTCCATTTTTATTATCGATCGAGATTAAAAGTGGACGAAATAATCGTGATAATAGTCGTGTCGTCTCGTGCTTGACTTATTGACACGATCGATAGTTTAGTATTTTATCTGAAGTTAAGAATCTTGGATAGAAATGAGAAAGAGGGTAGACCTGCAATGAGAAATGCGAACGAACGTGAGCTTGATGAAACACGAGAGGAGATAGCAAAAGTTGAGGGGTACTCTGTTCTGTTACTCCTCCTCCTCATCCTCATCCACCTCTTCCTACTCCACCATCATACTCTCCCTCTCATTCTCATGGTTCTCGTTCTCCGAACTTAGCTCAACACGAAACTAGTACGATATGTTGGTGAGGTCATGGCACGGTCCCGGGCAGCGATACAACGACCGAGGTATATAATATATATATATATATAGTAAATATATATGTACATATATATATATAGTTTATATACCTTCAACGTGGTCTGAACTCCTCTTCTACCACCACCATCAGCACCATCATCTACTCATCCTCTTGCTCATCTTTCTCTTCACCTCCCCATTCCCTCATTCATCGTAACCCCTACCCTTGTCACTTCAATCCTCACCCGGTTGTCTCGTAACTTTCATGGAACTTTGCTCTCGAGAAGAGCTTCCACCGACTCCTCTTTCTTTCTTTCTTTCTTTCTTTCTTTCTCTCAAGGTCGTACTCGCTTACGGAATTTCGAGACTTCTTCTTTGAATTTCCAAGAATTCAGAACGCTCCCAAGTTCTTTTCAACTTAAGTGAAATACTTTTCAATATACGACAGCAGCCAGAAAGATTCTCATTAGTTGTGTCTTCCATGAATTCCTATTCCCACGAGATATCATCCCTATTACCTTATATACGAGATAACTGTATTCCTAATATGGAACACAGTTTAAAACAGTAATATATAAATAAATAATATTAATTATCGTGTATGATATAAAAAAAAAAAAACAAAAGGAATAATATTATATATGTTTCAATTTTAATAACAGGTGTTTCGTATCATATACAGTTATAATATTTAACATAAATAAATATGGATGTATATGTTACCGTCGAAGCCAGAAATCAGTCATTGTTAGTAATTCCTCAGCATTACTATGAAAGCAAAGAGACTACAGACGAAGTCGAAAATTGACAAATTCTTCCATATTTTCCTAGTCATCGAACAAAATACTTTGATATTCTACAGAATATACAAATTACTGTTTAAACAATGTTGAAAAGAATATATTCTCAGACACAGAAACACGCAGCCATAGGATCACACAATATCAGAGATTGCAATGCTGTAAATTGTATCACTTTGCTAATTCTTTGAAAAGTTTTGGTAAATATTTTTTATACTAAAAGTAAATAGATTTTGAAAAAACTTATATTATATTAAAGTACACTCTTTTGTCTACGCGTAGAGTACCATATCGAGTTATAAATTGATCTGCAAGAGTTCAAAAAATGGCAGAGAATGCAATGCTGTAAATTGTGCATCTTTGCAATTTCTTTGAAAAGTTTTGGTAAATATTTTTTATACTAAAAGTAAATAGATTTTTATAAAACTTGTATTAAATTAAAGTACACACTTTTGTCTACGTGTAGAATATTATATCGAGTTATAAATTTAGCATGAAAAGTTCAGAAAATGTCAGAGAATGCAATGCTGTAAATAGTGCATCTTTGCAATTTCTTTGAAAAGTTTCGGC
>NW_014569660.1:319020-391901 GCF_001313835.1 Polistes canadensis | reverse complement strand
GCTAGCTCTAAATATAAAAAATATTTGCCGAAACTTTTCAAAGAAATTGCAAAGATGCACTATTTACAGCATTGCTTTCTCTGACATTTTTTGAACCTTTGCAAATTGATTTATAACTCGATATAGTATTCTACGCGTAGACAAAAGTGTGTACTTTAATTTAATATAAGTTTCATTAAAATCTATTCACTTTTAGTATAAAAAATATTTATCAAAACTTTTCAAAGAATTAGCAAAGTTGTACAATTTACAGCATTGCAATTTCTGATATTGTGTGATCGTATGGCTGCGTGTGTCTGTGTCTGAGAATGTATTCTTTTCAACGTTGTTTAAATAGTAATTTGATATTCTATAGAATATCAAAGTATTATGTTGAATGCTTAGGAAAAACTGTAAGAATTTTTCTGTTTCCGACTTCATCGGAATGCTTTTTGCATTGATGAGAATGCCGAGGAATTACTAGCAATGTCGGATTTCCGGCTATGACGGTAACATATATACATGATTGTTACAGTTCGTTCGTCAGCGAATCGTATATGTGCGAATGTGTATATCAAAGTGATGATAGATTGTATTCTGATGTGAGTCAGCAATTAATAGCTTTCAACTTTCGACGGTTTCTCTCCTCGCTCAAGGTCGTTCCGTCACGATACCCACAGTTAATAGCTTTCATTTGTTCGTTATTAAGTTCCTACGTTCATTTGTTATTTCGTTCCTTAGTTTTCAAAGTAAAGAACAAAATTGCGCGTGGATTATCGTAAAATTTCAACAAATCGATCGAACGGGCTCCGGGCTCGGTCTCGGGCTCGTACAATTCGAAGAATTTAGTCGAGTTATCCGCAGAGTTACGACGAAAATTTCCTACCACTTGACGTTAAGCTTTATCAAAAGTTGGATAACAAGTTCGTTGTTCGTTGTACGTGAACGATTCTAGGTTGAAAGTTCATTTCTAAGTTATCCCTTACGAGCTTTCGTTGGATTATTCTCTACCCATGGATTCCATTTGGTGACCTAACCTAACTTACATCTTCTATGCGTTTAATTACTTAACCTTTTTTATATTATAATAATGATGTTATTATATATAGAGAATTTCATTAAGATCGTTTGTTCGCGTGTGCATGAAATTTATTTACTATTTAATTCATTTTATCTGTGATCTTATTCTTTACTTATTTACAATTTGCCATTTGTTTTCTTTTTCTTTTTTTTTTCAGTTGGGGTTCATTTAAAATTAAAATGGCGGCCATTAATATCATCCGATACAATTCTCGGAACGTTTGAAAAAATGAGATCGAAGTCAACGATGATAATGAAAATAAAATGTCACTCTCTTTTGTCGGAATGTTTATTTTTTTTTTTTTATTTCTTTTTCCTAGAGAATAATATTAATATTATAATAATTTTATATATATATCTTTTTTTTACTATTTTTATTCGCAGTAAAATTTGCCTCGTGTTTTTTGAACTCAGACAATCGATTTTATTTCCCTGTGACGATTTTTGCATACAAACGTAAATCGAATTATTTACTTGCTAACTAGATAAACACTTTATCGATTAGAATACAATTTTATTTAAACATATTAATAAATATTTATATATATATATATATATATATACATACATATATTATTAATAGAAATTCTATTTTAAACGTTTGACGCAAAATTCGCGATTCATATGTGATTTTTTTGTTTAAATTCAATGAAAAAAATATTATATTATTACCGATGTATAATCTAACTCGTATAATTCGAACTCCGATCGTACTTGAACTATCGGACAGTTATCAGTAACGTGATATAAACGTTAAACAAACACAAAAAAAAAATAATTGCAAGTATTTATCGACTTCTCGGATGTTCAATAGGCAGCAAGCGATAACCTTTGAAGTAAACAAATCTCAACATATATTTCAAGATAATTTGATAACAAGTCAAAATTCAAATTAAATTATTTCGAAAAGTATGTTCCAAGGGGGAGAGGGCGGGGGGGGGGAGGAGGGAAAAGGCAGATGCGTGGATCGTTATTTGCAAGATGTTGGGTCGGCCATATTGGTCACGTGACATCGTACTACATGCATGTGTAACCAAAAGCAAAGCAAAGCAAAGCAAAGAAATAAAAATAAAAATACAAAAAAATGTAGAAGAACTCGTTACGTCTTTGGTGTTGCGTGTGGTGTGCATAAATGTTGGTGCGTGAATGAGACCGGGTTCGAGGAATAAAATAACCCGAATCGATGCTTACCCAAGCGGTTTTTTGTCGAACGCGATTGGTAAAACCATTTGGTAGTAGGATCGACGTGACGCTTAACTTCGGAAGGTTGGAAAACGTGCTTTGTAAACAGTTATTTAACAAATAAAATAAAACAAAAGGAACGAACACACATTTCTCTAAGGTTCAATTTATATGGGTATTTCGCAATGGAACGTTAACTTCCTTTTGCCGCGTGACCAGAAATTTCAATTCGCATTTAATACATTCGAGGAACTTGTCAGAGAGCTTTAGGATCTTTTATCGGAATTACAGAATTTATTCTGTTCGCCGATGCTTTAAACAATCTCTCATTGGGATTAAAGGGAAAGAATTGTTTGTTTTTTATGACCCTCTCCCTCCCCCCTATACCCCCTTGCCACCATCGGTTTGTTGATAATTGTAGTCCTATTCGTGATTTTAATAATTTAAATAAGACATCTAATGGGCTCACTGTTTTGATGCATCGAATCTTCAATTATGGATTTATTTTAAATCTACTGTATTTTATTAAACGTTCTCATAAATTTATGTTAATCGTTAAATATCGATGAGGGGCGTTGGGGGTATGAGTTTATAACAAGATTTACAGAAAAATATCAAACGTTAATATGAATTATAATTAAAAATTTAAAACAATTATTAATAAAATCCAAATTATGATCCACAATTGGATTTGTTGGCTTGCAATGATTAAAAAATATTTACTCGAGTTATTATTATCTTTTTTTTCTTCTTTGGTAAAAGAAATTAACAGATAGAAACTAATATGGTAAAGTAAGAATTACTGGATGATAGTTGTTAGAACGAATATCCTTTATTATTACCATTCGTTGTCGCGTACGTGTTTCCTGTTGGGTTGGCAAGACGAATACATGCTTCTATTAATTCCCCCTTTTAAGTTCGTGCATGCTTGTCCCTTATGACCTTCGCGTTTCTTTCCCCCCACCCCACCCCACCGCTCTTTGATATACCCTCCCTCCCTCCCACCCCTTTTCTTGCTCATTCTCTTTTGACTTCTTGTTTTTTTTCTTCTTCTTCTTCTTTTTATTATGTTTTTTTTTTTTTTTTATCGTAACCATTGTTGCGTGGATAAAAAGAGACCATAAGTAAATGTCGATCGACGGGAGACGTCATATCGCAGTATGACCTACATTCTTTGATAAACTTTTCAAGTATACACTTGATATCCTCAGGCAAAGCTTGTTAACTAATCAACCGATATATTACATCCTTGTAAATAATATAATACAAGTAGAAGCTTATGTAATACGCATATACGGGTAATTGGTATCTTCATTTTTAAGCTTGCAACACGTTCTACGAATTCTATGTTAGATTTTAATTAATTTTAATCTTGTACGAAAAAGTATAGTTACGTTTAGATATTCAAAAAGAAAGTAAGAAATGTTTTATTACAATTTTCTAAAATGGGAGGGGGGGGGAGAGGAGGGAAGACGACATTTTGATGATTTCATGCAAAGAAGATATGTAAAAGAAGAGTATATCGTAATTTAGAAAATAAATGTAATTGGAGTTATACAACAAGGTCATCTCTTCTCTTGGGTATCTCAGAATACTGAAATGAAGTACTTCCGGAGCTGTTCCTGGAACTGAATTTTCTTCTTATTGGATATGGTTATCAATTTGTAAAGTTTAGAAGGTTTACTGTTGTCAAACACATATATTGCATGTTATTAATAAGTTAAATATTATTATTATATAGTAGCACGCTGAGATAGATAGATAAAGAGAGAGAGAGATAAAGATTACATTGAAGATTAGCGTACAAAGATTGTTATATTAATTAAAATTGTTTGATAGAAATTCACTAGGAGTTTATTTGTGATTAGCTTATAGAATAATATTTCACGTTGTCGTATATATTTTGAAATCGTTCGTGTGCATGAATTTAGATCGATAAGAATCTTTCCGTCTTTCTCTTATTATTTTCCTTATCGTCTGTAAATAAAACACATACCTGACACATCGTGTCGTACGTTAGTTTCTTCCTTCATTCGTTAGTTCATTCGCTTTGGTATTACGTAATAACATACAACAAGGCTCTTGCCGATGAACCGGCAGAACAAAAGAATTCTTACACGGCTTGTAAGGTATATGAGCGCGCCATTGAAAAAGCATGTGCTGTTTGTTGAAAGCAGCAGCACCAGCAGGAAGAAAAAGAAAAAGAATAAGAATAAGAAGAAGAAGAAGAAGAAGAAGAGAGAAAAGAGGAAACGGTGTTTTCTTCGGTGCGACGTCCTCGATAGTATTACCAAGAACGTCTGGAATTAACCGGTTGGCTAGACGGGGAAGAAAGAGAAATGGCGGAGTTCGACGAACATGCCGACCTTGCGACCTTTTCTTCCACTATTTCTAACGAATTCATTCTTTTTCTTTTTCCTTTTTTATTTAATCATTAAAGTAATCCACATTCTTAACCAATTATATCATCTATTTATTTTCTACGATAATCTAATATGATTTTTTTTTTTTAAATAGTTATGTGTGATGTATTTATAATCAATTGAGAGACTATTTTGTATATTAGAATTGTGTACGAAAAGTAATTCCATTTTTTGCCAATAGAGTTCGTTAGTGGCGTTTACTTGACACCTAACCTCACTTTAAATTAAATATATTTCTACCCGGTCTGATATGATTTATTATTAAAACGCGAAGATGAACGTAGATGGGTCTTTGAAATGAATTATAATTAATGGCGAGGGCTGGGAGGGAGGGAGGGGGGTCGGGGTAGGGAAGGCGGATGAAAAATGAAATATTAAAGATGGCGCGGTAAACGATTAAACAAAATGGTCGACTGATTACAGCCGAAAAATTCTCATAGTTGTACTAAATTTCTGTTGTCATGAATATATAATTAACATAGATACAAACTCGCGACTCGAGTTACTTTAATTTTATATACGGAAGTCAATGTAAAGTATAAAAATAAATTTAAGAAAAAAAAAAAGGAGAAAAAGAAACATATACAAAAGAAAAAAGAAGAAAAAGAAGGAAGATGATGAAGAAGATAAAAACGTAGCCAAGTAGAAAAGAAATCATGTTTGCCAAAGGGTTTTCTTCGTGAACGATCATCATCCCTTGCAGGAGAGATAATCTTATTTTAAAAAATAAAAAGATAGGAAAAAAAAAAAAAGAAATTGCTGGTCTACAGAAAGCATCGGAAGAGAAGCATCATCATCATCATCATCATCATCATCATCAAAAGAAAAAGAAGAAGAAGTAGTAGAAGTAGAAGAGTATTAAAAAGAGAAAAAGAAGGAAAGAAAAAAAAATTCAGCTCGTTAAGGCATGACCTTTACTGGCGGGAACGGAACGTGGGAGGTTATAATACACTTAGTGCACGCTTTCGTTTATCGCTGGGCGTGTGTGTGTGTGTGTGTGTGCGCGTGCGTGCTCGCGCATCCATATCTACTATCTCACTTTTTGTCGCGTTGCTTTTCTTGTTGGTAGGATGAATGCAAGTCCGTCGTAACAGGCACGCGGTGTGCTGATGAGACATTCTCGTAGAGTGGGAGGACTGCTGAACCAACACACGTACACATGTGCAAGGAAGAGATATACATATAGATTGGAAAACGGGAGACGAGGAGGGGGAGGGGGAGGGGGAGGAGGAGGAGGAGGAAGAGTTGGATACGCGCATGACCATGTCTGTCTATGTGGTAGAAAAAGAATACACCATAAAGTTTGCAGTTGGACCAAATGAGAGACAAAACTATACATATGTGCGTACGCCTGAGTACTGATACGCTGTAGGTGTATATGTGTGTGCACGAGTGAAAGAAGAAGATAGCAATAAGACACCAAGAAGAAGAAGAAGAAGAAAAATAATCTCAAGAGCAATAAAGATAGGAATAGGATGAATAAAGATGGGAAGAATTTGTGCTGTGTTTGAGTTCCCCAATGCTTTTACATATACGTATGTGCATGTCTGTGTGAGAGAGAGAGAGAGAGAGTAAAAAAGATAGATGATAGAAAGAGTGAGAGAAAGAAAAGAAGAGGTCAAAGGCCTTAGTGCGGAACTCCGATCTGCCCCACGAGTAACCACCGGCTGAGCTGTTACACCACCACCACCACCAACGCCATCAAACTCACAACTACAATTGTGTTGGATACTACGACGACTACATTTGAAAAACACACAACTACTATGTTAACTCCTATCTCATATACTTTTGCCTCTCGGCTAACTTTTTCCCTTTAACGTATTCGTCGTTGTTACTATACGAACGTTTAGTTAATAGTGTGTATGTGTGTGTGTGTGTATGTATATATAGTATCTATGGGCTGGGTCTGGAACCCAACAAGCAGTTGGGTTTATATATCAGTTGGGAATATATGTGTTAAAGATAGGGGCAAGCTCCTCCTGCTATCCTGGCTTGTCGATAATGTATTCCGCGAGCGCACGCGCGCATTCACGCACATGAGAGAGAGAGAGTTGAAAAAAAAAAAAAAAACACAAGAAGTGAGAGGAGAGAAGAGTGGGGTAGGGGTTTTTCAGAGAGGGTTGGGGGAGAGAGAGAGAGAGTATGTGAAAACGCATGCGTGTTTGCACGTTCGGGAACGCAGTAACCGAACTCATACATTTATCTAACTCTTCTAGATATACCTCTGTGTGTGTGTGTGTGCATGTGTTATATATGGTATCTAGCTCTGGGGTCTGTAAAGGAGGGTCGGAGAATAATGCATGTCTCGAGCCAACGGACAAGAATGAAGGCAAGAGTGTTTTCTGGAGAAGGTCAACGTATCGAGAACGATCAGTGTGTTGGTTCTAACAGTGTGTCATAGTGTAGGAGTGTTGATGTTAGTCTGGGTTCTCTGCTGCCGGAGCTAGAGGGTGGTAGTAGTAGTAGTAATAGTAGTAGTGGTGGTGATGATGGTGGTGGGAATGAGTAATGGCGTCGAGTGGTTCCGGAGGATGCTTTCGACACGTAAAGTCCTCTCCTCTCCTTCGTTGCATTCTCGTCTCTCCGGTTAATGCACTGACCCACTTTAACCAAGTAACCTTATAGAAATAGATAACATACCATGTTTTCTTTGATAGATCCTTGTCGAAATGATTAGGTGTATATGTATTGGAAATAAATAAATAAATAAACATAATAATGTAATGTATTCGAATATACTGATGTTGTTATCATCGTCGTCGTTATTATTAAGGTATGTGCAACGTCATTAATTAATGTTCAAGCTCAGACTGTTAAGGAAAAATAATTGCGATAGTGTTTAACATATGTTTAAGGAAGTCAATGGCGTGACCCTGAAGAATACGTAATCAACGAGAACGATGACAAAGTCGACACGTGTGCTTTACGATCGAGCAAACCAATGATTATTGTCTTCTTTTTCATTAATTTTAATTCGTGTAGGCGTTTTTATCTCGTCATCGGTGTCGTGGAAATACGATATAGGATTTTAACCGTTAGTGATAATGGTTTGGAACAAGGGGAGAGGGGGAAATTGGTGGTGGTGGGATAAAAAGAAAGAGACAGGATGAGATATAATATTCTACTTGCAATAATGGTCAAGGACTCGATACTTTTAACAGACAATTACGCGAGAGGATTTAAATTTATTTAATATCATCTAACGAGATTATATAAAATTGAAATTAAACAAACATATATATATATATATTGAAAAATGTTTGCTATCAAATATATTTGATAAAATAAAATTATAATCAATATATATAATATCAATATAATATAATATAATCAATCAATATATAATCAATATATAATTAATATAATCTATATATATATAATATCAATATATATAGATATATATATATTCGTGTATAACAATTTCTTTTCTTTTTTTTCCTTGTTTCTTTTTTTAGAACGCGTGCGAACCACCTTGCGATTATTTACAATTTGAAATATCTCTTTCATTATCCTACGTCGAAAAACAAGTCTTTAGACTCGTTTAACCATAGAAAACTATGGAATATAGGAACTCGAATGAAGGGAAACCTGTTGTCTCGTGAACAGCAAAACGGGTTTTATCCTTTCGCTTAATAAATTCTTCTCTTCTTCCTTTCCTCGAGGCATCCATTTAAAGAGGACCAAAAAAAGAAATATGACAATGACAATGACTTGATGATAAAGCCTAACCCTCTTCCCCCCTCCCCTCTTCTCCATTCTCCACCATGGAAATTTCTACTTCTATAGAAAAATGTATTGTTCATTTATTTTTTGGAAATCAAGAAATTTTGTACATTGGCAACGATCGAATCACGTTAATCGTTAAGTTCGAAGATACTTTGGGAATGAACATATAAAACTAAGTATAGGAAAGTTTGTAGAAAATAAAATTTGCAAAAGAAGCCAAAAGAAAACATGGAAAAAAAACTATTAAACGTATCGTTGATTCCAACGTAATTAAGATAATCATTTTTAATAAAAACACGACACACACATATATATATATATATAAAATATATTTCTTGATATAGAATATGTGTGTGTGTGTGTGTCGTCATCATCATCGTCGTACTTAACAAACACAAGCAAGAAAGCAAGCAAGCCAAGCAAGTTGCCGACAACTCAGCACCAGTTAAATGTAATACTTACATAAATATACATCGGTAATATAACTCGTTAACTTCAAAGCGAACCAACATATTAACTTATTCCATTCGTTCGTTCGCTTTTTTTTCTTTCTTTTTCTTTCTTTCTTATTTCTTTTTTTTTTTACGCTCGATAAATACACGCGCTCTTCTTGGCGATAAATCGATCTTATCTCTCGGAAAACATTGTGTATCAACGCGTTCAAACTACTTTTCAACGATTTCTTTGCCACTTTTATATACATATATATATTCTTTACTTTTACTATGGATGGTATCGATCATTTCAACATTTTTTTTATAATTCTTTTCATAATGACGTAAAGAATATGTTAGAATAAAGAAAAAAAGAAACAAAACAATTACTTTTTTTCGTATTTGTTTAACGCACAAGTGAGATATTAATTTTTCTTTCATATTTTTGAGGTTATATTTCTTTTGGCGCGTTTAAGGAAAGAAAAAAACATGGAGGATAGTGAATTTTTACGATGCGCGCGCACCTATCATATAATTGATAGAATGAAGTTAGTCGTTATTTACGATGCGCGCGCATCTATCACAAAATTGATAGAATGAAGTTTGTCGGTATTTACGATATGCGCGGGAAAAATGATTTGAAATTAATTACATGGATTTAATCGATATATCACTCTAAAAATTTAATGTTGATTAATTAATTTATATACACAACACGTGTTTTATAATATATTTATTCGAATGATTTTTAATACTTTTAGTTTTTCCAAAGTATAGGAAATGTTTTAAATACAGCAAATATAAGTTTCTGAGTTTTATTATTAAAGTTATTTATCGTAATAATATGATAAAATAAATTCTAAGATTATCATGATTCAAATGAATTTTTACGTAAATATAATATATGTTAATATGTTAACGGATGCATGTGTAAATAAATTGATATATATATATATATATGTGTGTGTAATTCTTGAAAGAGTGTTGCATAATGTATTGGAACTCTGTAGAAAACGTTGTTAGCACTCATGCTACTCTATGAATTATGAATCTATTTCGATATTCGAAACGAAACGTTTGCAAGCGTGACGATGATTATTCGTCGTGGACCGATGACCCTAGGAACGATGAAAACCGACATAGAAAGAGAGTGGGGAAACGGTGGTGTGGGGCGGGAGGGGGGTAGTGGTTGGGGAGGAGAAAAAAAAGAAAATAACATTCTTTCGCAATTAGTATTCACGATTAGTATTCCGAGGGTCGAAATAATCCGGTCACTGTTTGTCACTTCCGTTAAATATATTTTTTTCTAACGCGTACTATTCCCATCCTGTTTAATTATTTATGCAAAATTCATTATTTTATATATATATATCTAACGTTACAATATTTTAATATTCATAACATCGGAATATTTAATATATATCCTTGACATATTTGATTATTATTTAATAACGAATATTTATTATTTATGTTTTTTGATCAAATTGGTAAATCATTTTTATTAATTATTATAAAATTCAAATAAATGTGTTTGTCCTTTTTTATTTAATCAATCGATAATTCATTCCAAGGATTTTTGTTAATTAATAAAATTTTTATTTTTTTTATTTTAATTGGAACAAGCAAATAATTTTTATTATTTTTAATACAAACACACACACACACACACATCTATATATATACACTTCGACAATGAGTGTCTTTGTCGAGTTTGGTTTATCTTTTTTAGCGAGAGAAAATATTTGCAGAAAAAAAAAAAATTAACGTCGTTCCTAATACGATTCGTTATCGTTCAACGATAAAGTTTCTCTTTCTATATAAATAAAAGAGAGCTTATAAACGATTAGCAACACAATATATCGCGATATACACGTACGTAAATAGTAAAATTGATAATGATAAAGTCTCGGAATAAGAATGATAGTTCTAGATAAGAACAAATTTTATTTCAACGTTTACATTTTTCATTTTTTACTCTTCTTGTTCTCCCCCCTCCCCGCCCCACCCCCGATCCCAACTCAAACTTTTAACATCAAATACTTTTTCTCTTTCTATTCGATTGAATAAATATTAAATTTGTATAAATCACACACATTGGTAATAAATATTACAATATAATTGTTTTTAAATGTTAATTGTGTGTGTGTATATATATGCGTACGTTAAAATATTGTTTGAACTTTGACCCGAAATGAAAATTAAATGAGAACAAGTGAATATGACTATTATTTGTTGATAAGAAAACTTATCGTTCGGGTTTAAATTTAATGTTATAATGCATTCTCACTTGTTTAAACATAAATCTTTGTTATTAATGTAAGATTGTACGTGTGGTACGTATGTATGTATGTATATATGTGTGTGTGAATAATGCTGGCACCCGTATAAAACCATTCGTCGACTAAACGACTTTTTGTCTTCCTTTCGTGACTTTAAAACTTTGTTATTTCATTCACCCGAATGAAGTTTAATAAGTTTAACTTTATTTCTAAAGTTAGATAGAAATAGTATAGTATTATTAAAAAAAAAAAAAACTAAAATAATATTATGTTGAATATATTAATAACCGAGTGTAATTATTACGCGGATTGAACAAATTTTTTTTTTAATTTAATTAACAAATCCCAAGTCGCAATTTTTTATTAGGGATAAATTATAATAATCGGATCGTCAGCAAAGTAACACTTTGATTATTATTTTAAATGAATAAAAAAAAAAAAAAAAAAAGCAACCACACGGTAATAATATAATATACGCGTACAAAACGAATATATCTTTTTGTTTTGTTTTTTAAATGTCATCACAAAGGGATTTATAATTCGATCGATGATGAACAAAATTTAATGTCATTTTCAATGAATAGGTAAAAAAAAAAAGGTACAGTGAGATATATATATATTATATAAAAGTTGGCAGAGATAGAATTTTCTATAAACGTAAATCCAGAGACAGACGAGAAGAAAAGAGAAGCAGCTGTGTCAGCTCGAACCAAAGCTGTGTACACAATGGATGACGAAGGTTTCGTACCCTAAACTGAATGAGACACACCCATACTGTCTTACACACGTATGCAAAAAAATATTAATATTAATATATAAAATAATATTAAATCTGTCTTTAAATATATTATCATGTGTATTGCATAATTCAAATTTGATTTGGAATAAAAATTTAATTCAATTATTATTTTGTATATATTATTATTATTAAATAAATTAATATTTATATGTAAAAAGAGAAGAAGAAGAAGAAGAAAATATATAAAGGAATGTTAAAAGATGAAGATGAAACACAGCGTGGGTGTGTATAGAATAAAAAAAAAAAAGAAATGAACAGAACGATGACGAGTTCGAAACACTTCAAAAGGGGATGGATGATACACGACAGCCTCTAACCACTTGTCTTTTTCTTTCTTTTTCTTTTTTTTTCTTTTTATTTTCCTTTTTCAAAAGGATGAAGACCTCTTGCAGAGAAACGTATCATCTTTCTTTAACACGTCAACAATGGGATTTTATTCTTGCTTACGTGTCCAAAAGTTTCACGATTTATTTGTTAAACATTTTTCTACCTGCATTTTAAGTATCAACATGGAAAGGACTATTAAGAATTTTGAAAAGAAATAAAATGAAACTCGTATATAAACATTTTGTATTTTCTTTTATAATACACGATTAAATTACGTTATTAAAAAATATTGATCAATAATATAAATTTGGCGTCAATCGATAAATCGCCAATTTACAAAAACAAAAGTAGACGGCGCGTTTTTATCTAGGGATAATTTAGTAATTAATAAACCGCGTACTCTGGGAATTTCCGGTGCAGTGCGAAAAGAGAGATTTCTTGTTCGTGGTAGAACAATAAATTACATCCATAAGAATCGTTTGTACAAAAAAATAATCTAACATACGATCCATGGAAACCTCTTAACGAGCATATAAAAAAACACAAAACAAAAAAAAACACACACACACACACAAACCCATTGAATCAACTAAAAATTATCTAATTATCCAAATTGGATTGTATTAATCATTGGTTTTCGATCTCACACAAGACAGATTACGAATCTAGGTTAAATCTAATTGGATTAAAAAAAGAAAAGAAAAAGAAGAAGAAAAAGAAAAAAGTTAGATTAAAAAAATAATAATCAACGGGTCAATTGATCAAAATCGTGGATGTGCATGATCGCGATTCGTAGATAATTTTCAGTTGAAACAAATCTTTGGTATGGTCAACAAATCTTTCTTTACGATCGTACCCAATCGAATCGGACTACGATCTTGGTCGGTCGGTCGGTCGTCGTCGTCATCGTTTACCGTGTTCCGCCTTCCTTTAAAACAGGTTTACACGTTTATAAAAGCAACCGTGAGAAAGAAAGAGAAACAGTGAGAAGTTGGGGTGGTGGAGAGGAGGTGGGGCGGGGCGGGACGGGGAGGTAAAAGAGAAATAAAAAGAAGATCGGCTAGGTTGCGCAAGTCCTGGAGCCTTCGAAGAACAAGCCAGCAACATCAGCAACACACCCAGAGCAACATCAGCAACACACCAGCCAGAGTGTAACATCGGACCAACTTCCAACAACGTTTTATTCCCTGCGGTGTCTCTGCCCTATCCCCACCCCCATAATACCCCACCCCAAACTCAGATACCCTTTCCTTAACCTCCACCACCTTCTCTCTCCTCTTCCCATAAATTTTTTCTCATTCGGTTTCTCTTCGACTGTTCTTTCTCTTCGAGCACCACCACCACCACCACCACCACCACAACCACGATTGGCTTGGGATGACTCAATGTTAGTTTTTATCTTCACTGAAACTACTTGCCGATGATATCTTCGACAATCCAGAACTACAAAGATTCGTTTTATATATTATCGTTGGATGAATAAATTTTTCCTATAAAATTATATTCCATTGATTTTGTGGGGGAGGCCAGGAGAGGTTAGGGTTAGGGTTAAGATAACCAAACAAAGCTTACGATTTTATTTATTTCTTATAGTATTTTTATTGGAATAGTGTATTGTAATATATTTGGTGATAGGTTTTACGTTAGATTGTTCAAATAAGATATTCATTTTGTTTTTCGTTGATTAATTATTAACATTTGAACAATTCTATTTGTTTTTACGATTGTGATATTCTCACCTTGATAAGAATTCATTTAACTTATTCTTCAATAGCAATAAACGAGATTTATCTGATTGATTTATAATTGATTAAAATTCATTTCTTATCAAATCGCACGAATGATTATATTTCACAAGTTCAATTATATTATACACACACACACACACACACATGTGTGTCTCTACACAGTTGAATTATTTTTATAATTCGTATTAGAAATATATACGAAAAATGATACATAATCTAATATTTCTAATTAACCTGATTATTATCGTTTTAATTGATAACACCTTGTACACATTTAAACGTATTTAAACAATCATAATAAATAATTAGTAAATTAAGAATGATCGAAGAATGAATAATTCGAATAATACCTAAATCAAATTGAATAAATATTCTTATCATTTATTTAACAGTCAAACTAATGAAACTCTTCGATCACGTAATTGAAGTTTTAAATAAATTCTTGTTGAAGTATCAAGGTCAGGTTATTGGGAATGACTTTAGTTAAAGAGGAAAAACTTATCGGGAAAGAAGAAATCAGTTAGATTATCTATCCTTGGTAATTAAGAGAATCGACCATGCGAAACGAATGGTGGTCTTGGATTGAGTTGAAGGGTAAAGTGGGATGTACTACTATGGGTGAAACTCCTAAGAGAATCCTTAGAGTTGGTTTTCTGAAAAGGGGCCAGGTCGACTGGCATCCGCTTCTACCATAAATCACGTTGAGATGGTTCTCTCCACGCAATAAGAGAAAGAGAGAGAGAGAGAGAGATATCAGTTCGTTTTACTCAAGCCAAGGTGTCTTCCCCTTCATCGAGATCGAATCAAAGCGTTGCTCGAGAAACTATATATCAGTGTCTCCCTTGAGCTGTCCGTAAAAGCATCTATCTCTTGTGCATCTACTCGAATTATTTAGCCCATTAAATCCATCCCCCAACCCCCCAAACTCCCTCCCCCCCCCATTTATATCCAACGATAGAAAATATATCTTGAAGATAAAAATTAGATGTAGTACACAACGCGTTGGGATAACTATCGTATAGTGTGTACTGTTTTATCTTAAAACTTCAACTATTATTATCTCAGTATTATCGATACTTTTCTCTCTAGCCATGGATAATACTCTCTGATAAATAAAATACACAAATTTCGTATATTTATGTAATACTGCAACGCATTATAACGAAATAACATTGAATTTTAGGTTCCCTGTTGTATTTTTTAAATGTAAAATATATCATTTGATATATTATATAGTATACTTGATTATGAAATCAGATAGAATATATTTAAACATTGACTAAACTAACCGCCATTATGATTTTTTAGTTGATCAAAACATTTATCGTTTTATGATACATTTTATGTTCTTTAGAAAACATTTTAAAGATACCTGTTTTTTAAAGTAGAGTGTCCCCTCCCCAGGGATACTTTGGATACTCGGAAAGGTTCAATAGCGATAACTATAATACAACATAACACGTGGATATTAAAGAGAAACACCGAAACACCTGCTGTGGGATTTAAATCTAACAAATCTAAAATTATAATAGGTTTTCTCAAACATTGTTTCGAAGTAACCTCGGTTGTGTGTCGTTGGCGTGGTGGGAAAAGATCTAACGGTAAAAAGAAACGATACTTAAGAGCAAGCAAGCAAGCAAGCAAGCAAGGAAGGAAAAGGAAAGGAAAGGAAAGGAAAAAGGCCAAGAAAAATAAAGCCTATTCATCTTTTTCTTTCTTTTTCTTATTCTTGACAGGTATGTGAAGAATAGAAACCCGTCTTGTTCGTTCTACCGTAACGAGCAACTCACCGCACAATGATGGACTTTGCTACTAATACCACCACCATTATCATCACCACCACCACCATCACAATAACTTAACAACAATAGCAACCATGATAGAATCTCTGCAGGTATGCGGCTTTGAAATTGTATTTCTTTCGGGACAACGAAATCACGAGCAACCCCATAAACTGGTAAATATAACCTTTAACGATAGACCTTTTAAATTCTAGAAAGAAGGATACTAGGGGAAAAATCATATGACTCATCGATTCAAACGAAATCGAAAACTTGTTGTTGTTGTTTTTGGGTTCTCGGATAAATCAATGTAAGAATTTATAATCTATTGAATATTTTTATACATTTTTATCTTTGAATTTTTGTTGAAAGTATACAAGGTGTCTTTAATTTTGAAACGATACAAATCATCAGAGAGGATGGTGACTCATTTCAAACGATATAACTATGATCAAATATATTATAGTATCGGATGACGTTGATACAATTAATGAGTTTCAAAATAATATGAGGTAACATTCATTGGAGTATGTTGTTTTATTTTTTTTATTTTTGTAGATATAGAAAATTAATTTATATGGACATAAATGTATGCACGCGTTTAAGTTCTTTCAAGAATGATTCATAATGACGAAGCTCAAACGTGAAAACGCAATCGGTAAAAGGCCAAGGCAAGCTTCTCCGATTGCTAAAAAGACAAATAAGAATGAAGAGTAATGAAGGAATACAAAAATACAAAAATAAAATATATATATATAGAAAGAAACTATTAAACGTGTTTCAGTGGAAGGCTGACAGAGGGCGCTCGAATAAGTCAGCCATGTTTAATTAATTCCAGAATCGGTGTTATAGAAATAAAAGAAGAAAAAGAAAAAGGTATCTGATCTTTAAATACACATTTAATTATAAAAAATCACGCTTGCGTCCAACATGTATGAATATAAAAAATTATGCGAACTTAATTAAAACAAAAAAGACATATGTAAACGTTTATGCTAATTCTTATCTCATACACAAAATCTAATAAGTTATATATATATATAAATATAAATTGTAGCAATTATCAAATCAAAAGAAAAACAATCATTTTATATTTGAACACTAATGACAAATGAAAATATATAATATTTAATTGTAAATTAAGAATAACAATTGTTATAATTGTAATTTAGCAACATTAATTTTGCCAATTTCTTTAAAGGATTGCTAATTTTATATATTAATTCATACTAATGTGTTTTATTAAATCGTGAAGAACATTACTGTAATAAAAAAATGGCGGTACTCGTATTGAACTTTCCAGACAATTTAATGGCAAGTACGAGAAAGGGTTGTGACCAGGAAAAGAGAAATAGGTATGAGCTGGGGTGAACTGGAAGACGAGGAGGATGAGGAGGAGGAGGGGTGGTTTAAGGAAGAGGGATTGGAGGACCAAATAAGGAGAGTTGTTGTACAAAGGAGAGGAAACGATTCGAATCGTACGAACATACACGGAAAACGTTTGACCGTGAGGAGTTTCGTGTGCTTTGTCCCATCTTCCGTACCACGGTTTCCTTGTATATATATATATACAGTAAAACTATATATATATATATATGTATGTATGTGTTTAACACTAATACAAATGATCTTATGTAGAAACGGGAAAGGGGGTTCTCTGTGTTCCCGCAGGCAAACCGTACGGGACAAGAAATGTATTGCAGAATTTACAGGGGCGGATTTATTTAATTTTTATCTTTTTAAAGATTCTCTGACAAAATATATAAATATAGTGAATAATAAAAAGATAAATATAGAAACGTGAGTAAGATATTAACGTAAACAAGAAAGGTTTCGATAAACCGGTATTGTAGGAAATGAAATTATAAGATGTAATTGAAAATCATTTTAGAATCATTACGACGAACATAATAACATTAAATATGGGGTTATTATTTGATTGAATTTAAAATTAAATTTATATCAATACGATTTACGATTGAATAACAATTTCGTGCAAAAAAAAAAATAATTTTCCCATGATTTCTAATTAAAACAATTAACATTGTTAGAAAATAATTGTCTAGACAAAAGGTTAAACTAAATCCTAAAAGAGATGTGATTATTATATCAAAAATATATAATACAGGATTGATTGCGTCCCTGTGTGAACGTAAAGGAATATCCTGGGGATCTTGGGAGTCACACACAGCTTGCAGAGAGAATTTCTTTGGCGTAAAAGCCCCGTGGGCAGAGAAAGAAGAACAAGAAGAAGAACAAGAAAAAGAAAGAGAAGAGGAGGGTGATGGTCGATGGTCGTCGATGGTCGTCGTTCGAGCGGTAAAGAAACGACCAATGAGAAAGAAAAAGAAAATACAAAAAAAAAAAATGATTGAAAAAAAAAAAAGAAAGGAAATAAAGAGAGATAGAGGTAGAAACCACCGGTTTACTGGCTCACCAACATCGGTGCTGAACAACACAAGAATAAAAAGAAATAGAAGATGAAGAAGAAGAAGAAGAAGAAGGGGAGGAGGTGGAGGAGGAGGTGGAGGAGGAAAAGGTAAACCGGTTTGACAGGTTCGAGGTCCCATTTACTCGGACATGTAGCGCCTACCTATCTACCTTTGGATATTATGTATTATGCCATGTGTCCTGTCTCAGTTCGCGCATGTGTAACGCATAACTACGACGTCTATGGTTTCCCATGCTCGCCTGTTCTTTAAAGCAGAATAAAAGAATCCTTGGAGTACAGAACACAGATGATGCAGATGAAAACATTGGTTTCTTTCTTGAACACTTCCTAGCCCCACCCCACCCCTCACATCCCATCACGGGGGTAGGTAAATCCCCGTTTTCCTCATTTATTTTCTTTTTTTTTTTTTCTCTACATTTTTTCTATTCTCTGTTCGTAGTAAAGTCATTTTGTAGAACTTTCTTTCATGAATTTTTCTAATCATTTTCTTCACATTTGTTATGTCTTTATTTATCGATTTAATTGTTTATGAAGATTTTTCGTGAATGTTTGAATATTATTCATGTATGTGGTTACGTTTGTGTTTTTGTTCTTTTTTTTTTTATGATTAATTTGAGACTGGGTTTTGGATTAGCGTTTGAAGGATTTGAAACGTTATGTTGTATGAAATATTAATATTCTGTTTTATAATTTGAAATATATATAATCACGTCAGTAAATAAAATTGAAATATAGATTAAATGTCAAATATATTAATATAATTTACGTTTATTTGTATTAATTGAAAGATAAATATAAGTAAATTAGATAAATTCGTGAGTGAAATTTGTTGAACTGTGAGTAATGAAATTATTAAAAACAAAAAAAGAAATCAATTCGTATAGCATGATCTCGAAGTTTTAAGGATAATAAGCAATTATTTTTCTAAGTTTTTTCTTATTTTCTTTCTTTAATCAATAACCGAGAAGAGAGATAGATGTACACGATTGAGATATTATATAATAAGCATTTGAATAAGTATTAGTATAAGTAATATAAGTATACTTCTACTCAAGGCAATGATCAATACGACGGAGTATAAATGAAGAAATAAATAAACGATTAATATAAAGAGAAACGAGAAAATTAACAAACAAACAAACAAAAAAATACAAATAAAAATAAGAATAAGAAAGAAAGAAGTATGATGTATCATTAAAGTGGCAATAAAATTCCAATTGAACGTTGTCGCGTCAGAACAAACTTTCTTCTTATGGCGTATCGTTCAAGGTCAAGTGATTGAAAAAAAAAAAAAGTAGCAATGTAATCCAATGGTAGAGAGAGAGAGAGAACATTCCATTTAAAGTTGTGCCACGATTAATAAGATGATTATTCCCAAAGCAGATAACATCTGTATTAATAAATCTTACAACCCAATAACCAAAAAAGAAAGAAAAAAAAAACCGAAAAAAAACAGAAAAAAAAAATATCAACGTCATAACGAGTCGTATCATCTGTTCGTTCAAAGTCTCGCGTAGGAAGTCTCGTGGTTCTTTTTCTTTTTCTTTTTCTTTTTCCTACGTGCGCATACGAAATGCAGAATTAACAGAAAAAAAAAAAAGAAGGAAAAAAAAAAATTCAAATCAGAAAAAATATCTCTAAATATACGAATCGTTTAAATTGTCGATTTCATTTAAATAAATAATTAAAACTTAACGAATATGATATTTTTTGTTGTTGTTCTTGTTGTTTTTTTTTTTCCTTTTTAAATGTAAATTTAATATCGTTCAAAACAGTTTAATAATACTTTCAATTTTTGTATTCGTTTATTACGAATTTATAAGAGAATGTGTTCGGTGGTATACGTAAAAGTAGTTATAAACATTCTCAACTTGGAAATTCTTATCGTAAAGTTGAATATTTAGTTGCAATGAGTCTGAGAGAGAGAGAGAGAGAGAGAGAGAATATAGTTGCTGAATATTCCAATAACCATCTTCCCTTTTCCTTTTCTCTATCCTACTATCTCTCTCTCTCTCTCTCTCTCTCTCTCTCTCTCTCTCTCTCTCTCTCTCTCTCTCTCATGTTCCTTTATCGTAGTTGTTGATAACGTCACCAACGGGTTGGACTGTCTTTCTGACTGTTGAAGGAACGTGACACGTGGACTTCCGGGAAATGTGGATGGGTTGGAGGGGTGTGTGTGATGGAAGTAAGAGTTTATATTTTTTATTTTATTTATTTATCCCCTGTGTGATATATATATAAATAATATTTTTATTTATTTGTTTTTTTCTCTTATCCTTATTATTATTTATCTAAAGTATATTATACACACTTTGGAGAAATGCGGAAGATTAATTGATATGATTAGTCGTGATAAGTTTAAACTATTTTTTTTCCTTCTTCTTCTTTTTTTTTTTTTTTTTTGTTTTTTTTTAATCGCGGTAAGTATTTTTATCTTATCGAAAATGATTTCTTCTTTTTCTCTCTCTCTCTCTCTCTCTCTGGAAATACGTTCGATAACGGGTTCTGATAATATATAATAACGTTACGTAAAAAGAAAGCAACAAAAAAAAAAAGAAAAAAAAAAGGAAGGATTAATTATTTATTTTTTCTTTCTTTCTGTTTTTGTGTGTTGTATTTCATTAATGAATGAATGAAAATGATTTTTAATTGTATTGCATTATCTCTGATCTCGGAGATTATTTGAAAAAATTCTTAATGGAATACTAAGAAAGATAAATATGTACATGTAATAAAGGTGTTACAATGTAACACCAATTCTCATTACGTGCGTGACGAAGCTTGTAACGAAACAATAGTTAGTAGATTATGAGACCCTTGGTGTGTTGGATGGGGTCCGGGATTGGTTTTCTTTCTTTTCGTTCACAGGCCCACTATTTTTCAAGTGTTGGAAAGGAAAGCTCTCCCCTTCCCTCCACCCCACCCCTCTTAGAAACCACATTTTATCTTGTATTTCTTTTTTACCAAAAGTAAAAGAATACTTCTTCTCATCTTCTAAAGGCAGGTCAAATTTTTCGGTTCCTCGTTGTAATATAACCTGTTTCTTTATTCTTCAACGTAAACACGATGAATCATAGTTCTCAAGAGAGAGAAAGAGAGAGAGAGAGAGAAAGAGGAAAAGAAAAAAAAAACAATGTGTGTAAAAGAGAGAAAGGGATATTACTAGAAGTCAAGAGTAGCAGTCAGTCAGTCAGTGTCTGGCACGAATCAAAGCGTAATTTACTTTCTATTTTTATGATTTCGTAACGCAATTCAATTCTTTGAACTATTAACTCAACGTTTACGTCGTTAAATAAACATCATATATATATATATATTTTTTTTTCTAATAGAGATTATTTTTTATTAATGATAAGGTAACTCGTGAACAAGTTTGTTCGGTATTACATGGGAGTTGGGTTAATTATGCATAAAAAACAATCCTTCCAATTTCTCATCACGATTCAACAACATTTTGTTCATTTAAATTTTTATACGAGTTTCATTTACTCGTTACGTCATTTTTCTCTTATCTTTTCTTAAATTTCCTTTTTTTTATTTCTCTTCTACCCATGGAACTGGTCACACCACCACCACCACCCTGCCACCCTAAATATATATATTATATTATACAAACTTGTTCGTATACAAATTTCCGCTATAATCGTAATTTTCAACATTATTTCCCATAAATTAAATAAACAATAAAATAAAAAAAAAAAAAAAATACGAATAAATATTCAATCCCCTTAATAAAACAACAACCATAATTTATTTTTCGTATGAGATAAAATAATTGAAAAAGAAAAACCAAAAATTAGCATGAAAAGTTAAAGGAAGGAACAGAAGTGTAAAAAAAAAAAAAGAATAGTTAGAACCCTCCCCGATCGGTGGTGAGGGGTTGAAGGAAGGAAGGAATAAGGTGGAGTGGGGGGTGGAGAGAAAAGGAAGAAAAACCCGAAGATCCAGCGGTCGTGATAATTCACCGTTATAATTGGTCGACGAGGAGTGGAGTGGAGAAAAGAAAAGAAAAAAAAAAAGAAAAAGAGAAGAGAAGAGGTTCAGTTCGGTTCGAGGAGGAGTGTTACGTTTCAAGATTAATTTACCTCGTGAAGATAAGATCGGTTAGGGGCTAGGTCTTACTCCAATTACTGAATCCGTACCGTGCTCTGTAATTTAGCGCAATCTCTTTTCTCTCGCTGATTCTTCCTTCTTCTTCTTATTCTTCTTCTCATGCATTAAATGTACCCTCTCTCTTTTTCTATTTCTATTTCTCTTTTCAAACTATAAAACGATGTCACGATGGGTGTATGTATACACGTTAAACAGAAAAAGAATAAGAATAAGAAGAAGAAAAGAGATAGAAAAGATTGCAAGAGGGCTAGGGATGGTTATGGGGTTTGGGGATTGGAGAGAAGAGGGGTTTACGATGGTGGGTTTGAGTTTGTCCTGGGTGACCCTTTCTGAAACAACTTCCGCAAGTCAGTACCGGCTTTTCTAATATTAATACACCATCGTGACTTAAGAATTAATGAGTGACTCCTGCACCTCAGATGGATTTAGGATTGTGTGTGTGTATTATTTAATTGATATGTGTTAGTTAATATCTGTATATGTATTTTATGTGTAGAAAACGAAGGAAAGAAAAAGATGGAAAGAGTATCGGGAAAGACTTCATCATGGGGATATTTGTTATTCCATGTGGTTAGCCTTCTCGCTTAGGTATTTCACAAGAACGTGCGAGGCATCGTACTTGACTAGCCTGTGCTCTTAACTGATGACACCCTTCCCTTCCCTTTCCTTTCCTTTCTTTCATGCCCTCCGGCCCTCTCCTCTAGGACTGGAAACCGAAACCCCCCCCCACATCCCCCACCACCATCTTATTTCAGTGAATTTCTTTGTGCACGTGAGAGAAAGATACTCTTGCTAAGGATGAAATTCTTCATTCCAAGGGCGTACGTTTATACTAATCTATAAGCGTTACCAGGTGACGACACGTGACTCGACGTAAAAGAGGATATCTTTGCTAAATGTCCGGCTGACAACGACAACAACAACAACAATAACAACATGGACTATTATTACTGAGATATACTAGTGTGTTATATATATTTCTTATTGTATTATATTATTTTGAATTGTTTATATAGGAATAAATAATTTTGTTTGATTATTAGAACTTCGCATAACCTAATCTTAATAATTGTAGTCCAATTGTATTATTTTCTTTCGATTGTAATAACAATAAGAATAATTATTTAGATTAATTGACATCGTTATTGTATTATTTTCGGCAGTCCTCATAAAGTAAAACTAATTTTGTGTTATTAATTATTTAATTTTGTATTAAAACAATAAACCCCAATAAGAAATATGTTGGTCTAACGAGTATCTTCATTTTTAGGTTATATCTTTTTAAAGATAAACTTAAAGAGATTTTATTTAAGGATTATAGATTAAATTAGAGATGGAGAGTCGAGTGAATGTTACACGTTATATATGTTACCGTCAATGCTGGAAATCAGTCATTGCTAGTAATTCCTTGGCATCACTATGAATGCAAAGAGCCTTCAGACGAAGTCGGAAATTGAAAAATTCTTCCACTTTTTCCTATTATATATAACATGTTATTGGGTTTATATTAAACTAGTAATAATCAACTTTTCAATGAAGATTAATCTCATATCTTTCATCTATGATTATAACTAGTTCTTATTTGTTTTGTTTTTTTTTCTTTCCTTGTCTCTTTTAATCCCACACAATTGAGCTTATAATTATAAGAAGAGCTTATCTTAAGTTGTTAATTGTAAATCGACGGATACGATTGGAAAAATAGTTTACGGAAGGAATTGAGAAAATATAAAACAAACAAAGAAAAACGTTTGCTCGTGTTAACTCGAATTACTTGTTCGTTCATTCGTGTTTATCAAGCTAGTAGGAATACCCTATACGCAACTTTTCTTTACTAGCTAGAAGAGACTTCTTCTTCTTCTTCTTCTTCTTCTTCTTGACTACGGAACAAAGAGGAAGAAAGATTAAAGTCCAAGAGAGGGAAAGAACGAAGGCGGGTTCCACTACAGATACAAGTAGAATAACTGGTTGTTCCAGTTTCTGTCGTTGCGTCTTATACGAGACGCCTCTTTTCATGTTGCATACACGTTTCTCTCCTTTCAACAGGATTTTATACGCATATGTACATATACACACATGCGTATATATATGTATATATATTTGTATATCAAATTATATAACGGACAATTTATAGTAGATAATTTGTTTATGTTTGTAATAACACTGATATGCATTTTCAATTCGATTCGTGAGATATAAAAAATTGAGTACTATTATTAATGTATCGTGTAGAATATTAAAGCTAACCTAGAAATCTTCAAGAGAGATAAGCCGCCATATTTGTTGTTTTATAACCAATCAAAATCGAGTTAATAATCGAATTAACCAATACCAACGATTGACTCAATTCAGGGTATTCGAATTTTACTACGAAAATTGGTTATATTTTATTTGAGGTTGATTATATTTCGTTTCTTTTATATTTCCTTGGTTTAATACTTTTGTGTCGAGGTCATCGAACGATGCACCTGTCTGTAACCTCTACCCCCCCCCACACCCATCGTTGGTGGAGTCTTTTAAGAAGCAAATTTATTCTCAGTTCTCGTGCCGAGATCATCGTTGTCATCGACGACACGTGCAAGTTAATTTCTTTAAGGGATATTGCTGGTAAATTACACTTTACAACATTGTTAAGTTTAACAACGTAAAATAAATATGTCAGCGTGTAACCGTAAGTAAGTAACCAGCAGTGGGGGGTGGGGTGGTATACACACAGGAGGGCATAAAATTTTGTTAAATGAAACCACAAAATTACAAGCAATAAAAAGGAATATAAAAATTGAAAAAAAAAAATAAAAAAGACGCTGAACATTAATGATCAAGTTGCTAAAGAAGTCCCAATAAAGGTACGAAACGTTCAACTAAGTTATATTAAGTTCTACTTCTTTTCATGTTCAAGTTCCCTATGAACCTTTATCATGAATAAAAATTGATGATTTAAAAATTTCACGCATAGAATTGATATTGTTAAATTTAACAAATATTTGTAAATATAATTAAAAAATTGAGATACTTTTTAATGTACGAGTTAGGGGAAATACCATAAATAAAAATTTGTATCGTTGATATATTAAAGAAAATAAGTCGTACGATCTCCTTTTCTCTTGACGCCATCTTTCTTTAGATATAGCATACACATACACATATATATATATATATCTTTCTTCTATTTCTCCTTTTATCCAAAGCTCGAGGAATAGTTTGCGGTGAAACTACGGGCGCGAGGAATTTTTATGACGAAAGTAAAGCGAAACGGTCCATAAAACCGGCCAACCACGATTCCATCTCTCTTCAGACTCGCTTGAAAATCGCATAAAGTTTGCAACAAACTTCCTCATCCCAATGGCGTAGTAGAGAGAGAATCTCACATAGGATTCACCTACACACATATATATTTCTACCACTTCACATTTATATACACCCACTCACCCCCTTACCATCCTCATCCAACCCCCCAATACATACAGGAACACATAGAAGAGAAGTGCATACACATAACAAATTCAGAACATACTTCTCAACATATATTGCATCTACATTTACATATACAAACATATGTGTGTCTGTGTGTGTGTGTTCCTTTCAACCCTTAGGCTCTCCCTTTTCCTGCTTCCTATTTCTATAATACATCTTTCTATCTCCTTTCTTCTCTTCTTTGTTATCTTTTTCTTTTCCACATTTTATCTATACTTTTAAACTCTTCGTATAATATAAAAATATAAAAAGAATGGGGGTAAGGGTAAGAAACGCGATGATATATCTGGATAGATCGGAGGGTAGACGTTTTACAGCTGCCGATTTTATAACAGTAACGTTAGATACATTTTTCAAACCGAATTGTTCCTATCTTATTTCATATTATTTATTCCATCATTAATCTAACAAATTGTAATTATCCTAATATTTATTTTTTTTCCTTAATTTAACAGTGAATAAGAATGTCATCAAAATTTATATACAAAAACAAAATAATTTCCCCCTTCATTCTAATTCCTTTTATATTAAATATTATTTTGATCAAATTAATATACGAGAGAAAATGTATGTGTGTTTGTTTAATTATTATTATTATTATTAGACATTACGAAAGAAAGTTTTTTAAGGTCGACCAACCCAGTCCTGGGGTTCTGCTGACTGCAACTGGGTGTACTCTGCTGTTCAGTTTTCTTTGCTGAGTTAGTAACGAGGGTTAGATAGAAAGAGAACTGTACACCGGTTATAAATATAATTCATCGAATATACAGAAAGAGAGAGAGAGGGTGGGGATGGGCTGGAATGGGGTACGGAGKGGGGGGGGGGGAAGAACGAGTGTGTAGAGTAACCGAAAGACAGTTTGAGAATTTTCGCGTGCGTGACGTGCACCTGCCGTGTCATTTTAAGAAAGAGAACTATCCTAATACCGGTCTGGCTCGTATTCCCGTGCAACTTCTCATCAAAGCAATGTGGAATACTGCGTTCCTTTGTGCATTCCTAGTTACAATGGCGTAGACAAAGAAAAAATATTCAATAATATTATATTGTATATTACATTTTTACAATAGAGTAGTAATAATAATAATAATAATAATAATAATAATCATCGTTGTCGAATTTTTTTATTGACAAATTATTCATTTCCAAAATAATAATCCATATTATTAAATTGCAAATATTTTTATTTCACATGTTTCGTAAGATGTTACAGCAATTATGCAATTAATTGTTTAAGTAAAATAAAATGAAGATGATATGAAGAAAAATGGGAAGTAGGAGAGGGGGATGGGGGGAGGGGGGG
Organism: Polistes canadensis; assembly: GCF_001313835.1. NCBI lineage: Eukaryota > Metazoa > Arthropoda > Insecta > Hymenoptera > Vespidae > Polistes > Polistes canadensis. The sequence continues at coordinate 364,804 of NW_014569660.1, read as the reverse complement.
GGAGCTTTTTGTTGGAACGATAGGTTGAAGCATTTTTTTTTTGTATTATTTTCCATGCGTGAAAGAACGCAGCAACGAGATTTGCGTGGCCAAGGGCCATAATAAAGCAAGCCCTACTGCATAAGCTTCTTCTTATGCAGAAAAAGAGAGAGAAAGAGAATTCGCGTTATACGTTCGTGAAAGTCCTCCTATGCGAGAATGAGTCTACGAGTGTATTCACGTGAGAGCCACGAACTATAGCTGTATACATATACCGGGTGATCCAAATAATTATTAACCTCATAGTATCATCATATAAACATATTTATATGAATATTCACAATGCAACTCGGTATAAATGCACTTGTAAAAATATTCATGACCTTGAACTGTTAATTGATCGTACTATGGATAACCACCAGAATGATCAACATTAACTTTGTGTTCATACATTGAAATCAAAATTGTTTGTATTTCACTTTTTTAAATGCTACACATCACGATTTGAATTAGTATACTGAATATAGTGTTTATTTAAAAAAAAAAAAATAAGTTAATAAGAGTTTATATTCTTCCATCATTAAATGATACATCCCACCCCGCAGCCCCAAGGCCACCCAATTGAAGTTTAGTATATTAAACAATTGTACCGAATATAATCTGATGGAAAAAATAGAAAAAACATGTTAAATTATTGGGATATATATTTGTGATGGGTAAGAGTTTATTGGATCACTCGGTATACATTAACATTACATAGTAGTAGTGTATAGTGTTGATGGTGGTAGTGAAGCGGCGAACCCATTAGCGTGGATCATAAAGGTCCTCAACCTAGTGAGTCACTGCGGGTTAATAATTACTGCCGAGGACCATACTGCTTCTCTTTACTCTCCACTCTTCTCTTCTCTTCTTTTCTCTTCTTTTCTCTTCTCTTCTCTTCTTGGATCTCTTTCTTCTTCTTCTTTACCTCATCCAACATTCGCAAATGCATTCAAAGTACCATAGGACTCTACTTCTCTTTCGATACGTGTATGTATGCAAGTATGTATGTATGTATGTGTGTGGTTTTTTATACACGTGATTGTAGTATATAATCAAAGAAATATTCCGAGGATCGAAATTTCGTTAATTACCATCACTTCAATCCCTAAAATTGATTTGCTTTTTGGTTAATCAAATGTTATCGATCCATTCCCATTGGTTTTTTTCTAATTCCCATTGTCAAGGAAAATTTTGAAGGAATTTGGATATGGGTAAGTGTATTTGTCAATAGTGGCTAAATTTAATGATTCGAATTTGTTGATGCATTAGAATGCATAAATTAGATGAAATAATTATCAAAATGGTATAATAATAATCAAATGTCACGCAACCAAGTGGTAGACCACATCAAAAAGCACTAATAATAATAATAATAATAAAGTAATTAATGTAATGATTATAATATTACGTTGAACTGAAATAAAATCAATGATAATTATGATATTAATTATTATTCAAATGAAATTCATCAGGATTCATTAAATGATCGGGTTTTAAATATATTAATTTTAAATTCGTTTATAACATTATAATTATACAAAATTAATATTATTTTGTTTATTATTCGGTCAAATATAAGATTGTTTATTTTCCGTGTGTGTGTGTGTGTATCCAGTAATGAAAAATATTATTTTATACGCAATGATGATCGGTCATAATTGATCGATTATAATATAAATATAGGTTAGGTTTAGAGTCAAGTAGCCATATTGAATTTGACTCTAACATCGAAGTCGCGGGTTAGCACTTTTCAAAGAGCAATGCGTGGGCCGAGTTAACGGTAAAATCTCTACTGGGAGATGAGAAGCATGGCGAGGAGGTGAAAGGGTTAAGGAAGAGGTAAAAGTACCGTGATCCAAGTCCGATCTTAACCATAGTCACGTTTCATTGGACTTAGTGTAAGAGAAACCAAAGCCGTTTTCTTAGTTGCTAAATAATTTTTCATCGATAATTGTACGATTAACAAAAAGAAAGAGAGAGAGAGAGAGAGAGAGAGAAAACAAAAAGAAAGTTAAAGAAATAAGAAGAAAAAAAGAAATTCTATAATAAAATGACATATACATAAATCTAAGGTTAATCAAAGAAAATATATTACAATTAATCAATTAATTGACTCGCGCATATATACTTGGACTAATAATCATATCGTTCGATCGATCAGGCTTAGTTTAGCCTATAAAAAATTGGTTAACAAATAATTGTCCAATAATAGAATACCTAAATGTCTGGACCGGTCCTCTCTCGAGTGGACAATAATATTTAATTCTGAAGAAGTATTACGAGGTCAAGATTTCCGATTGAACGATCGGGACCCTGATCGTGGTGGTGTTGTTGTCTCATCCAAGATTTCTTTTTCTTAACTTTTATTATTATTACTTTCATTTTGATCTCGAAATATATTATATAATATATTTGTATTTTATAAAAATATTCTAGAAAATCAATGATCAAAATCGATTAGTATAAGTAACCGTGTTCCGATCGTAGAAAATAATCTCAGCAATCAGCGGATTGAATTTAAAATTTGTTCCCCCGGTCATTCCTTGATGAGGAATTTGCACGCATGCGCGGAATGGTCTGGGGAATAATGTGCGGCCGTGTTGTAAACCATCCGCGACCACTGATGGACGTGGACCGCGTGATCGGCATAATGAACGCTGATCATTGCCTCGACTATCTGGTTCGCCCACTCGCTCATCATCGAGAACGACACTTTACCCCTCACCTATCTATCTGCCATCATCCTTTTACCCACGTCACTGCTCACCCAATACCACTATCCCTATCCCATCCCACCCTTCAATCCTCACCTAACCCTGTCACCCAACACGATGCATCATCGTCGTTTCTCTGTTCGTCCCTCCTACCGTTTCTCTTTCTCTTCTCGTCAGCGGTCATGATAACGAGATGACCTCGGAATAAAATTGATTCGGCTAGCTCGTACGTTCAATGGCATCAGAAATACGAGCTATCAACAACAACAACAACAACAACAACGTTTAAATTTCATCCCCGAATAGATGTAAACCTAGTTTTCTATTTTATTAGATCCAATCCAAATGTACGATTTTTGTTCTTGGGTCAAATTAAATAGGATTATTGTGTGTTCGGTCTCTAAAAATTTGTTTGTTTGTTTTTGTTTTCATTTTAAATTGGTTTACATTGAATCGTTAATTAAATTGGAATTGTTGAAATTCCTAAAAATGTTTCCACAATTATTCTATCAAACGATAAAACGTAATTGGGTATTTGTGAGAGAAAAAATGTGTTTAAATGTTACAAGAGCTTGCAGAGTGTATGCAAAATAATTGTATTATCTAAACATCGATAGAGACAATTCTTTATAGAAATCTATAATCACAATATAATATATTAAATACTTAACGGAAAACGAAATGACATAGTTTTTCATTTGAACAAATGAATGTGGTGTTGTAGTATCATCGATAATGGGCCGACCCATTCATTCAGATACACTCGTTTTTACTTTCAACATTGGCGTATGCGCGTTATTTCAAACCGCAAATAGCAAAATAAAATAAAACAAAGTAAAACAAAGCAGATCAGATCAGATCAGATCAGAGCAGAACAAATCACAGAAGAGAACAAAGTAGATTGTTAGTTCTCTTCTTCTTTTTCTATTACGGAATGCAAAAAACAGGATAATAACGTTACCCGACAGCTCTTGTTACGTTATCGACGTTTTACGAGCGAACGACAAACAAACACGCTGATTGGTTGGTTGGTTGGTACCATTCGTTGATTCTTACGAAGGCGAGTGACCGCAAGAAAGAAAGTCTCCCGGAAAGCACAGTGTTATTCGTTCTCTTATTCTGCTGTATCAAAGATACAACAGTAACACACACAAGCACACACATTATTACTCTACTGCAATTCTTGTCACGAGAACAGTCATCGAACGGTGGCAAGGTAACCCAAGCGAAACCGTAACGCTTGTTCGTCCTCGAACAACACAAACGATCCGCGAAACTACTCAATTTTTTTTTCCCTTTTTTCTTGCTCCTGTTTTAGTTTTTTTTTGTTTCCCCTTCATCATTCCTATCTTCATAGTCTAGACCTTACACCAAGGATTTCGCAATCCGATTTATTCGAATTTTTGTCGCGCGCGCGTGTGTTAACACTTCCTTTTTTTTGAATTGGTTTGTTTGTTTTTTTTTGTCAACTAATTCTCGACAATTTATCAAATTGACGTTTCGAAAGCATCGGATCGGATTGTTGAAAATGGAACTTAACATAAAACAAAAAAAATGGGATAATTTTTGGCGAACATGATTTATTCTCTACCCTCCTCCCCCTCACCACTCGACTCCACTCCACTCCCCCCGTTTCATGTTAAACGTGTCATTAATCATTGTCCCGGACAATGAACTCGTATACGTAATTAACATATGGCTATTTAACGTCACTGATATACGCAATAATACGTACGATGAATTCTATGATTCTATATATTGGGTGTCATAAAAAATAAATGAATTATATACTTGTTTGTTTTCGTTGAAAGAATTTATTAAATTTTTCACGTAACAGACAATTTTCCTTATCTCAGAATGACTCACCGAAATATTCGAAATATTTGGTCGAAACAATTATTTTTAGCATAGAAATAATGTTGCCCTTTGTTGTTGTTAAATTTCGATTCTCGATTTCGTTTTTACAAATCCAAATTTAGTAAGGTAGAGTATGTGTCATATAATCTGTGCATCAAATTATAGTCATTTGTTTTTTTGTCTTCATAATTTTGGTTAAACTTTTAGTATCATTGTTATGATGGGGCAAAACAAAAAGAAAAACAAATTGTTCAACATCAGCCAAGTTTGATATCGTTTCGAAGAAATTTTTTGGACGCTTTTAAAGATAAATCCTTTATAAAAGTGTATTTGGACATTGACGATATTTGTCCAATGAATAATAAAAAAAAAAGAAGAAGAAGAAGAATAAAAAAAAGAATAAAACAAGAAAAGCACCGAGTAGTTCTAGATTCGACCTTGTGCTCGAATGCTAGTTTCCGTAGCCACAGTCAATGATTATCTCCATATTTTTCTTTTAACCTCTTTGCTTAGCATCGAAGAGGTCGGTTGGACTTGCATAAGCGTTAAATCGTGGTCGTTACATAGCAAGTGTGCCCTGGAGCCTCAGAGTACGCAATTTGACGTATTTGGAGCAGAATAACAGTGCGCCGTTGGTTCGTGATCGACTTTTTTTTTATCCAGAAGAAGGAAATAAAATTGGCTACAATCTTTTCTCATACAATTCCAGACCGAATCGGGCTAAGAGGTTCGAATAATAAAAATAATGATAATAAAAAAAAACACAGAGAAAAGGAAATAAGGAAAATAAGTATAAGTTATTCGACGTTTAAGAATCAATATTAGGATTATCATTTTATTGTCTAAGATTTATCACAAATATGTACATAAATTTCTGCATAGTTTTCCATCAATACGAATTGTCGTATATCTCTCGAAAATACAAACGAGAAAATTTAGGATTAAATTAAAGGGAAGATGATTTAGCGATGAATTTTTGTAGATAGGGGAACGGAGAAAGGGAGTAGTTGGGATGATGCAGCATCCATTCCATCGAGCTTGGCAACAAACTACTACTACTACTACTACTACTACTACCATAACCATCATCACATTACTTTCGCTAGAATAAATAAACCACTCAAGGAAAGCGCGATCTGGTTTGGCGTGTACGCCTGTATTTCACTCAGTAACGCGCGGATTCTTTCTTAAGTGCAAACAAACAATCTGGCTAGCTAGAAGAAACCGATGAACGTAAAGTTAAGTTAGCTGTTCAATTTCATCGGTCTTGGTATACGAATTACATACACATACCAACTGTAACATACGTGTAATAATCTTTTCACTGTTAAATAGGTAGAGGTAGGTAGGTATAGGATGAGATTGGAGAAATTTTGTTTATATATGTTCTTTTTCGTAGAATCCCATGAAAGAGAAACATGGCAGTAGGAATACAATTGATGAAGAACGTTTCAAACTTTCTTACTATCGATAATATTCAAACGGTCCATACAAAAACGTTTGCTTTATTTCGCGAGAGAGAGAGAGATTATACAAAAGTATAATACTCTTTGAAAGAATCTTTTTCAATTGGACATTATAAGGAAGGAAGGAAGGAAGGAAGGAAGGTAATCATCAGAGTCGACTAAGAAACTTGTCGAGTTAATCGTTCCTTTCGAAACCTGCTTATTATCCCCGTACCAAAAAAGATTCTTGTAGGAATACTGATTTCTATAGAATCAGAAATATTCAATCCTATGCACGTAAACTAAAAGTCAGAGTACAATTCCTATAGATTTCCCTGCTTTTTTTGTAATCTCGATAATGACTAGTTAGTTAATAATAACATATATTCCTGAGTTGTCTTTAAATTGTCTAAATTTGTATAGAGAGAGAGTGAATGGGAAATATAAGAATAAAATCTAAAGGACTCACCGAACCATCCTGTCGTGACGTTCCCTTTCAAGAAGTTCCTCTGGAGTAGGGGGTTGAACAGGTCCGAGTATACCAGGGGGTAATGGCGGATGATATCTCGGTGGCCTCCAAAGCATCTCGCTAGCGACGGCAGGATGGTGATGTCCAGGTACAGGATTTTGATAGACCGGTGGGCCCGCCGTTGCAGCAGCTGCTGCTGAACTGCTCCCGGCATTTGGTGGAGCCTGGGGATGTGCCATCAGTAGAGAGGTATGTTGCACGCTCTGAACGTGCCAGACTCTGGCCGGGGTAGCCGCCGCGTTAGGCGTCGAAGAGCTCGTAGTCTCCTCGACGCTAAGCGCCGAACTCCTGCTGCCGCTCCTCTCGTCACCCGAGCCCGCACTCCTCAGGGAACTTACCCCGCTGTCGGAGCCGCTGTCCCCATATGCACCTGCAGCACCACTCGCTGCACCACCACCAACACCACCACCACCACCACCACCACCACCACCAACACCACCACCACCACCAACAGCAACACCACCACCGACGACACCGACCGCACCCCTAACGCCGCCAATCGCCCCACCGAGGACGCCAGCAGTTCCATGTATACCGGCCCCGGTCTCCACTTCCATGAGGCCGGACTCATCGCCCCCTCTCGTTGCGTGGGACTGTTGTTGCACCTCGAGTAGGCTCACCGAACTTAAATTATGATGATGCTGGTGAACTTGTTGCGGACTACTCGCTAATTGTTGTCTATGCTGACTTCCACTTGATTGTTGTTGTTGTTGTTGGTGATAGAGAGGATGATGGATTACCGGACTATCGGCCGAGTATCGTTGCTGTTGCTGTTGCTGTTGCTGCTGATGATGATACGCCGGATGATGGTGATAGGATTGTTGTTGCTGTTGGTGCGCTTGTTGTTGTTGCTGTCCCTGCGGTTGGTGCTGTTGTAGGTGTTGCTGTTGTTGGTGTTGTTGTTGCTGCTGATGATGGTGATGGTGGTGGTGTTGTTGCTGCTGCTGCTGTTGTTGTTGTTGGTGTTGCTGTTGAACCTGCTGCTGTTGAGTCTGTTGTTGCTGTTGAACCTGCTGTTGTTGTTGGTGGTGATGTTGTTGTTGTTGTTGCTGTTGTTGTTGTTGTTGTTGTTGTTGTTGCTGATGGTGATACTGGTGGTGATGATGATGATGATGGCCGGCGACCGGCGGTGGAGGCTTGTTTAATTTTTCGGCTAGAATGACAGGGCTCTCGTTGTGCCGACTACGTTCTTGCTCCCGTTGCTGTTCGAGGAGCAAATTGTTCTGCCTCCCAGCGCCGCCGCCACCGCTGCTAAGTGGACTCAGCCTCTCCAGCACGGAGCCTGAGTCCTGACTACTCGACTCCAGCAGCTCGACGACCGACTCAACGCTAACACTACCCACGCTATCTTCCGTGCCTAGCTCGGCGTTGTTTGGCACGGTTCTTCGAGGTGATCGTTCTTGCGCCCCACGATCCTCAACTTTAACTTCCTCCTCTTCCTTCTCCTCTTTCCTATCCTTTTTCCAATCGTTTTTCGGTCTTTCCTCGCCGTCCTTTTTCCTCTTGGATTCCTCCTCAGGCTCGGCCCCAGCCTCGGCTTCTCCACCCTCACCACCCTCTCCTACTCCTCCTCCGCCTCCTTCCCCCTCCCCTTCGACAAAACCCTTCGCCACAGTCGTCGTCGTCGTCGTTGTCGACGACCTGGACGATCTCGGCGACAACTTTAACGATTTACTTTCAATGCTATCTGCTGCTGTTGCTGCCACCTCCTCCTCCTTCTTCTTCTTCTTCTTACTCCTCTCGAAATCCGAATCAACGATAGAGCCATTCACGACAATTGACTCATCCGTAATGTTCTTATTTGGGTTCTGTTGTCCATCTAACGTGATCTCAGGATTCTCCGAAGTAACCTTAACCCCGGGATCGAGTCTATCATCCAAAGGTGGGGGCTCCGGTTCCTGATCTCGTTCTCTCGACTGACTTTCCTTGTCTTCCTCTGACTTGTCCAACCGCCTTTTTACACCTTCTTCCTCCTTCTCCGGCTCCCCCTCTTGCCCCTCCTCCTCCTCCTTCTGCTCCTCCTCTTTCTTTTGTCTCTCTTCTTCTCTTGTGTTCTGCTGTTCAATCGGATTTACACGATCCACCAAAGATTCTTCCGAGTTTTTCGACTTACGTTGATCCGATCTTAACTTTCGACCAATCGGACTTGTTTTCAGTCTTTTTGATAAGGGATCGTTGTGTTGTTCGTGTTTTTCTTCTTCTTCCGTATGTTCAGATTCTTCTTCTTCTTCTTCTTCTTCTTCTTCTTCAGATTTATTACTACTAAGACGTTCCTCTTCTTCCTCTTCTTCCTCTTCCTCTTCTTCTTCTTCTTCTTCTTCTTCTTCTTCTTCTTCTTCTTCTTCTTCTTCTTCTTCTTCTTCTTCTTCTTGTTCTTCTTCTTCCTCCTCTTCCTCTTCCTCTTCCCCTTTAGTTTCGTTAGTTTTAACTACGCTAGTACGCCTACGATCTAATTCTTCGTTATCCTTTTTTCCCTTTTGCACGCACGGTCTCAATTTCCTTCTAACAGTTCGTTTAGTTACACTTTCCAATAAACTGCGTAACGTAACAGCACGTTTTCGCAATTTCGTCGCGCTACCGGTACCACCACTGTTTGTTTCTTCCAACGTAGAACGCGATATACGATTGGCAGAAAATCTACCTGTCGCAGTGGGGGGCCCCTTGTTTTCTCGATCCTCTTGTCTAGTTGACGACGATAAAACAGGCTCGTTATCCTTTTCTGTTTTGTTAACGCCTTCGCTTATTCGCCTTCTACGATTGTTGTACCTTGTAGTTGTGCTTTTATCTGAAAACAAAAAATCAAAAAAACCATTTCCCTAAGTGTTACAATTTTTAATAAGAAGAAGAAGAAGATTCAAACAAATGGGGGATGCAATTATTATTAATCTCGATGCTCCTAACAAACATTTCAAACATTTTCTTTGGGGATTAATATAAACGAATATAATGCACGAAGATATATAACAAAATCTAATACAATTTCACGTTAATGTATACACTATCGTATAAACAAAAACATCATACAATTTTAAATCATATTATCGTGAATTAACAATGGACAAAATTTCATTTAAATAATTACGAACAAATAAATATTAAATTGTAAAAATATATCAACACGATGACGAATATAACAACCGTACGTAATATAATAACAATTAATTTTTCATCGTTAAGAAATCCCAGATATAAATGTTAATCTCCAGTAAGAGGCACGCTAGCAACGTGCCACGTCATTTCTCTAACCGCGATTCTCGGTGACCTCGATTGGAAGTAACGTTGGACAGAGCATGATTCAGGATTTAGTAGTAAAGGATCAATGCACATATCCAACGGGATGAGATTGGGTTGAGGATAGTGAGGAAGGTTGAGTAGGTGGAGAGAACAGATTAACGTTGGTATATACTTCAGTTTCCGGTCCTCGTTGCACACATACACACACACAGAAAGAAAGAGAGAGAGGGGAGGGTTCAAGGGGTCTACGACTAACCCAGTAGATACATGACTGTAGCATGGGAACGATTTACAACAACCATACACGCAATACACGCATTCTGGGCTCTCGAGGAAAGGCAGCAGAAAGAGAGGAGTGGATTGGTGAGGGGTTTAGAGGGGTGGCGAGGGGTTTTAGAGGGGTCGGCGGGGGCGGGGCGGGGCAAGCAAGCAGACACAGGTAGAAAGAGGAAGAGAGAAGGAAATAGGGAGACTGAGAGGAGAGGGATTTATTGCTCAGGATTTACTGTTATTACCCGGAGGGGGAGAAACACTCCAACGGGCAACGCCGTTGCATACGTGGGGTGCGTTTATCCGATGAGGATACACCGAGTATTTGCGCGTGCGTGCGTATGTACATGCGTGCGTTTGTTAGTTACATTGTATACGTGTCCGTGTATACCTCCACTGTTTAAAGGTATGCGTATAAGTGTTTGAGCTTATGTATGAGTTGCTGGATACATTCGTGCAGGCTTTCGATGTACGATGAGGACGAGGACGAGGACTACGAGGACTACGAGGACGATGAACGTCCACACGCGACTGCGCTTACAACTTCGATGCTATCCGCAACGACCAACCAACTGTTTCCTAGGATATGTGTGCTTTGTCGTCCTGTTCAGTTCAGTTCAGTTCAGTACTGTTCTGTACTGTTCTATTCTGTTCTGTTCTGTTCTGTTCTGTTCTGTTTTGTTCTCTCTCTCTCTCTCACTTTTACATACACAAACAGGCACAGACAGTCATCCTCTTCTCTCCTCAACCCGTTTCGCATGCGTAGCGTCCTATCTAATTGAACGGCGCCATTGCAGCTCATTCCGCATTCTTACACGAATGCCTTGGCTGGCGTTGTTTGCCTTGCATTTAACCCGATCGAATGAAACGTTGTCTCGTCAAACTAGACAATCATATTCTCTTTCTCTCTCTCTTTCTCTCTGTGTGTGTATGTCACATACTTTTATTTATTTGTTTGATATTTTTGATTTTTAATTGAATTCTTTTTCAGATTTAAATGTAGTAATTGTAAATTGATATTATCGATCAACGTGTTACAGGTCATTCTAACACGACCTTGAAATAATATTTCATTCAATTATCGTTATATAATATTATAATTATTAGAATTGTTGTTATTGTTATTATTATTATAATTATAGTTTAACGTTAGACTAACTTTAACATGTAATTTCAGTTTTCTAATTGGAAATATTTAATTAGGTGTTCTGTTAACATATCCTATATATAATTAGGATGTTAAAATATGAAATAAAGTGGTCGTCATAGGTAAAATGGAAGAACATTTTCATCAATCGAAGTTTCTCTATGGGTAAAGTTTCCAAATACTGTATGTGTGTGTTCAGTAACGTAACACGTCCCCAAACCCATAGTGGTTTAGACGAACGGAGATGGTTTCTGCATTGAGGCTATGGTGCTTTGACAATTACGGTAATGAATTAAGTGTATTCGGTGGTAAGAAGAAGAAGAAGAAGAAGAATAAGAATAAGAAGAGAGTTGAACAAGGGGGTGGGAGGGGGAATGGAATTCTCGCGCATACAGCTTCGCGTCGTTTATCGAATCTACTCTCGAAAATGGGTGGATGGAATGGAATGGGATGATGGTAAACTTCGATCAAACTATCGATTCCACTTTCCCAAATGTTTCCTGGTTACCTTGCGTTAGTTCACTTTAAATTGGTCACCCGTTCAAACTACCCTCCCCCACCTACTCTCTCATTAACTACCAAATGGTGATGATGATGTTGCTTCCTTTGAAGTTTAACTGTTCATCGTATTTATCGTTTTGTCGAATACAAACGAGAGAAATTAGATTTTAGTTTATCAATATCTCTATGATTTCATTTAATTATATAATACTTTTTGAAAATACAACATATCATTGATGATTACTTTGATAAAATTGATCATTCAATTGTTGAACAATTTAAATTCGATTGAAAACAACTAATCCAAATGATTCTCATATTTTGAAACGAATCGTAATCCCCGACAGGGAGGGGGTACGGGGACGGGGGTCACGGGGGTATGACAAATAGGATCGTTTATGACAATGTTAAACGAAAACGATCACAGTGTCCATGAGAAATGAACCTAATCGATCGATACCAAACGAGGATATTCGTCAAAATAAGGTTTCCCGTTGGGGTCCACCTATTGTGTAACTGGGATTCCAATGGAATAGAATTTTTGGTTGAGCTGTTACAAAACTATCGTACTATTAATACGAATGTGTATACTGTCGTTGAATAGATGAATCGAACGTAGTCATTAAAACAAAATAGTTGATCAGAATTTGGCTAATAAGAAAGCCATTGTATATATTCAATCACGAGAAACAATGCCAGATGATCACGATGCAAAATGTTTGATAACTTGCCAGAAATTTGTTAAAGCATTAACGGAATTCATCATATTCTTATTCTAATTCTTGCATCATCTAATTAACATTATAATATTGTTTTATAAACAATAGTATAAAACCACGAAACATCGTTTGTCACATTGTTTAAACTAACATCTCGAAAAATGTCAATTATCATGAATGAACAGGAAAAAAACCCCCTCCCCAAAAAAAGAAATAAAAAAAAAGAAAGAAAGAAAGGGGAGTGGGGGAAATTGTATATTACATTAAATGAATGATGTGGTCACAAGTAATGAAAGAAGAATTTATATACGATAAATGGATGATCATGTTTTTTTAATCTATCAAAGATTAATTGGGGTCGGTTTGTTACCACGTTAAATAGGATAAAAAAATCTATATATATATATATATATATTTATTATGTTAGATAAAATGTGGCATCTCTTGCGGTGAACCAGAGTCTGTCAGGTTTTGATAGTGGTAGAGATACGATAACGAGAATCTAAAATCGTCGAGTGAATGAACGACGACGACGACGAGTTGGCTAACGCAAAAGACACTGTTCATGGACACACGAAATGCGGTGTCTCTTTTGGCATGGCGTCTCGTCTTCCATGCTTATTTTAGAGTCAGTCTATTTCTGCTTGATGGCCTCCTCTCACTCTTACTTTATCTCTATCTATCTATCTATCTCTTATTCTTTCTCGCATCTTCTTTCATTTTCTTTTTCCTTCTTCTTCGAAAACTTCAACGGAGATAGGGAAAAAGAGTCCAACGGTCTCCCACGTTTTCGGTTTCGTTTTCGGTTTCGTTTCGTTTCGTTGATAAGTGTTCATCTCTTTATTTTAAAATTACCAACGAAAATACGACGGTCGAAAGAAATATGAAAGAGAAATTGTTAGAAAGTGGGGGAAAGGAAAAAATAAAAATAAAATAAAAGAAGAAGAAGAAGAAAATAAAAATGGAGGACAGTTAGATGGAAGAAGAAGAAGAAGAAGAAGAAGTCACGTGGTTGACGTACGAGTTAAGAAAAATGGCGATTACTCGAGCAGATTCGGGACGAGGTTGAACCACTCTCGGCGAGGGTGGTTGAAATAATAATAAAAAAAAAAAAAACAAAAGTCTTTTTGGACGCTAGCCAGACATTTTCTTTTTCTACAAAAAATCATTTTCTTCTTCTTTCCTCCCGGGTCTTTCTTTTTTTTCTTTTCTTTTCTTTCTTCATCTCTTCGGTAAAGACAGAAGCAGCAGCACCAACAGTAACAGTAGCACCAGGCCTCATGCCAAGAGTAACTCACACACACACACACAGATACACAGACAGATCAGGATAGGAGTTAGAGTGTGCCTAATTTACTCGTAAAACTACTGTCGTCCGATTTTGACGGAAGTTTCATCGAACTGACTGACGAAGCTTGAAAACTTGTTCGAATTCTTAAAAAGGAAACGTCGTAACACGCGCCTTTGCCAACTCCAATTCAATTCTGGCATGGTATTTTTCCAACAATTCTTTACTCAACGCATGGGAATATAATATTTTTTTTTTTTCTTTTTATGCATTCTCTAAGAATATCAAAAAAGTTCGACTAAAGTCTTCCCATCCCTCCCCGGTCATGTTCAAATACCGAAATTTGTTTTCTTAAGAGGAAAACAAACGGAAAAAAAACATGAAAAACAACGACAAATATTTTTGTGGATTGGTGAGGGGTAGAAGGGGAGGACGCATTCATTCGAATCATTTCGTATTGAGTGGAATTACAAATGTGACTTAAAATATAAGCATGGAAATAAAATTAATCGACCTGAGAAATGACGAAATGAGAAAAAAAATTAAATTAGGTTCGTTGGATAAAAGAATTTCATTTAGGCCAATCAATTTTTCTCAACGTCATTTTCAAACTGTTCGCTTTTTTTTATTTATCCGATACAAAATTCGGTATATAAACTGGACAGAAAAGAACAATTGATAGGGTTTCATATAAATCCTATGAACTATTGAACATTTTTGTAACATAAATAAATAACACAACAATTGGGTAACATCGGAAATGCATTTGGAAAAATAATGGGTGACACTAATGGGCAATTTTCCCATAAAAAGAATAGGATCAAAAAATATTGTGGCCAGGTTAATAAATTACTTCCAACAAAAAACCAACCCATTACGAATTAGGATAGAAATCGGGGGGGGGGGGGAGGGACAGGTGTTGGGTATCTAAAATCTGTTAACTATTCGAGCATTTCAATGGCAAAAGTTTCACCCAAAACTATTTTCAAACATTAGCGGTATGGGATTAAAAGGAAATAAAAAAAGACGAATGTGAGTGAACCTTTCCATAAAAGGGAAGAACAAGGAATACGAAACAAGGAGGAAGAGGAGGAGGAAAAAGAAGAAGAAGGAGAGGAGGGGGAGGGGGGAGAGCAGACCTTGCTGAAGAGCTTGGAGCAATATCGTAAAGATACAATAGAAGGCGTGCGCAGCTGTGTTCAGACGTCTGAGAGCAGGCCACCGTAGCTGAACTGAACTGTCTGATGTACGAGAGAGAGAGAAAGAGAGAGAGAGAGAGAGAGAGAGAGAGAGAAAGACAAAGATCATCTTTTTCTTGGTTCCGCCTATTCCTCTCAGTCACTCACTTAAACTCCCGCCTCGAGAAGAGATGTTACGAGGTCGTACGGACCCCCCTCGCCACAACATAAAAAAAAATGAACGAGAAGAAGATGGAGGAAAGAAAAAAATAAAAAGAAGCCAAGGGGATCACGTATGGTCGACATATGACGAATTCCATTCCCTTCTACGAGATCTAATTTCTTCTCTATTACATTTTTCCTTTTTTATTCTCAGGAGGGGGGGGGGCGGAACAAAATAAAACAAAAAAAAGAACAAATAATAATTATATAACCTCAAAAAAAATAATACATAAATAATTTTTATTCGTATTCATATAAAATACGCGTTATAAGAGTATAATAGAAATATCAGAATATGGATTGTTCATTTTAGATGTAAAAGAAATTTTTTAATCGACTAACTTAGTGTCGTTAAGATTGAAATCCGTTGGATTGTCCCGCGCATTCGTAAAATACCGACGCCAACTTCAGGGACGTCGTAATATTTTAATCGATGCGCGCGCCATCTTAACGAATTCATATACTCCTCCATTTTTATTTTTTTATTAGTATAACCTTAAAACAAAAAACAAACAAAAGAAGAAGAAAAACAGTTATATAACATACTCGGTGTGTATAAAATATATTGTTATGTGCCCTTTGAATTGGATTGACCGAAAAAGGAACT
Organism: Polistes canadensis; assembly: GCF_001313835.1. Classification (NCBI taxonomy): domain Eukaryota; kingdom Metazoa; phylum Arthropoda; class Insecta; order Hymenoptera; family Vespidae; genus Polistes; species Polistes canadensis. The sequence goes on along the minus strand of NW_014569660.1, from coordinate 349,072 downwards.
TTATCATACGTCCTTGTCTTTATCAGTGACGTTTTTATCATAATGAGCGAGTGATGAGGAGGGGTAGGGGTGGAAAGGAGAGGAGGATAGGTCGTCGCTTAACGTTTTAAATTGCGATAAAAATACCTATTACGAGAAGACAAACGAGAATGCATGCGTTGCTATGGTTGAAAAGGGACAACGCAGAGGTAGTAGGATGAAAGGTAGCGGGGGCGGGGTCTGGGGTAAAGGGGGAAGGCAAGCGTAATAACCGAGAGAGAAAAGGGAACCCTAGGTGTAAGCTGTTTCGACGAGCTGGCATTCAAGCTTTATCGGTCGTAAACACGCGAGTAATTATCGTAGCCGGCCATCTTGTTTCTGTGCACAAGAGGCACGTCACATCCGGTCACTGACCATTCAATCGTTGCGATCCAGACTGCGGACGACTCGCGGACGGTTACGGGCCTACGGCTAATAAATAATTCAGAAACAATGGAGACACCTATTTCTTCCCTGACCCCCCCCCTCTTAGTCCCCCCTCTTACACCTCCGCAGAAACGTGTCCACTATTTTATTTCTTTCTTTCTTACTTTCTTGGCTGGTTGCTTGGTTGGTTGGTTTACTTGCTTGGTTGCTTTGTTAGTCGTCTTTTTTTTTCTCTCTTTCTTTCTTTTTTTTTTTTAATATTCTTACAACGTGTTCGAGCTGAGAAAGAAAGAGAAGGAACGAAACCAGTGTTCGAAGTGACAACCAAGCGAAAGCCGTTAACCCCCTTTAACCCGCGGATTTACTCAATGGAGAAACGTGATTTAATGGGCACCATAACACCATCATACCACAGCATATTATACACTTTGTGTTGTATCCTCAATTCTTGGGTTCAAGGCTTTCAAAGGCAAATCATATTTCGCAAGAGAGACATATATACACGCATATATATGTACACACACACAAACTTCGGAGAAATGAAACGAAACGAAACGAAACGTCGTCATCGTCAAACTGTTGAAAGTAAAAGTACTAAAACAGATTGGTATTACATTCCCGTGAGTTATAAATTGTTCTTACGACAAATATTTCTTACGGAATTGTTCATTCTAATGATATAACCGGATTCTAAATACAATTACTAGTCTAATTTATTTCAATAATAGATTTCATTTGTAAATATGGTCAATTATTTCACGGTTAGTTAAGAACCAACTGGTTTGCGTCAATTATAGGGTTCGAATGTTATACGGAAGACACATTATTATTATTATTATGTTCCTAATATTATTTACTCGATTAAAATACTTTTATAATATTTATGCAGATCCTGTTGGCAAATGTAATTTTTTTTTTTTCATTTGAAATCGTTCTCGGGTAGTATAGATTTTCGAAGAAAAACCTTCATCCAAGGTCATCGATAATTATCTAACTGTTACAAATTATTTACAACATTTCATTCTGAATTTTAACATCGTCACAATGCGTAAGGTAAAAAGATTGATTAAAAACAAAAGAAAAAATCTCTGAAGGTATCTCGATAAAACAGTATCATCTTTCAATGACCTTGATACAATAAACGTGCACCCAAACAGGAATTCTCGAGTATATCATCTCGATTACATTTCGAGCTTCAATGTAATTCGAAGAGTCTACGAGTAATTTGGTAAAGGGGATCTGTGTATCGTTTCAACGATAAGAATATTACAAAAGATGATGATAATAATTGATCTTTGAAGTATCACAAAGGTAATATATAAGTATTAGGAATCCTATTAATGTTACAATTTTTTCTTGATATCATTTCGTATAAAGGATTTTACGTGAAATTCAAGTAATTGAAAGAAGAGAGAAAAAGGGAATGGGGTTTAACAATAAAAGGAGGAAGAAAAATAAAATAAAATAAAAAAATAAAAAGAACAGTGTTGTAAAGTGTCAGGAAATGGTCACGTGCTACGATCCACTGGTTCAAAGTTACTTCGTCTCATTAGATTTGATTGTGTTGCGACAGTGACGTCATCGTCAATTGACCCTCGCTCAGTGGCCACTGTTTATGAGTACCGTTTCACTAGTAGGAGTTTCTAAGAGAAAGAAAATAAGAGAGTAAGAGAGTAAGAGAGAGAGAGAAATAAAATGTTATTCTTGGCTTGGAAAAGGAAAGAAGAAACAACGTGGGAGCCAAATAGGAAAGAGAAGAGAAACTTGTGAAGCACTTTAATGTCGCGTCCCGACGCCGGAAGGTCTCCTTTATTTTTTCTTTTTGGTTTGTTTTGTCTCATTCTGGACCAGGCAAGCAGTACCGTGACTTTAGAATAAGATAAAAAGAAATAAGAAAGATAAGAAGGATGGGAGAAAAGGAAAGGAAAGAAAGAAACCTTTTGAGATGTTTTTTTGTTGTTTCACGAATAAGACGACGGGTGTTTCATGAACTTTATCCATTTCTTTATCACTGATTTCATTTCTATCTATTGATTCCTTTAAGTTAATTATGCGTAAATGAGATCACTGTAATAGTTAGGGTTGCGTTAAGGGTTTGTTAAGTTTTATATTGTTTGATGCAACTATTAGTTTTGATAATTGTTCAATTGTTGATCAGATTTTTGTTAGAATCATCAGATTTGTCACTGTTGTGTGTGTCTCTGTGTTTTTTGAATGAAGTGTTTTAGGAAGTTAAACAGTAACCTTTGGATAATGTGTTGAGGAGTCTATTCAACTATTCCATTATTTCATCAGACGATACATAATTCAACTGGAAGTTATTGAATGAACAAAGTACTTATGTAGTAGTAGTAGTTGGAGTAGTAGTTATCTATAGTCAAAGGAGTAAACTATCTTCGAAATCGATCGTACGGAAGCGAAGGTGTAGCGAAGGGACGAGTTCCGTGACTCCTATGAGTCTCTTATGAACTGTTGGTGAGTCATTGTGCTTTCATCTAGGTGGGTTGTCGACGCATAGCGGATACCCGTACTCGGCAACCGAGTCATGTCGTCGTATCTTTTCTTATTTCAGAATGAGAGAAAGAAAAAGAAAAGGAAGAAGAAGAAGAAGAAGTAGAAGAAGAAGAAGAAGGGGAAAAAAGAGAGAAAGAAAATCTAAACGAGATGCCAAACACGTAGATGCACGTGTCCTCTCTACCAACCAACTGTAATGTCCGTCTACACACGTACACATATATATTTACTGAGTATTTGATGGTTTAAGTTTGTATATGAAAAGGGATATGTACTGAGAGATAAAGTATGATGAAAATAATATACCAAGATACCCAGAAAATTGAGAACCAATCAACCAACCCTCTCCTAGTGACTAGTCGAGTCATTTGTTTATATTTCGGACTAGGTTTCAACTTTGTAGTTTAATTAATAAATGGTTATTAAGAATGGGAATTGAAAATTTGACAAATTTCATACGTGATATTCGATACTTTGAATAATTGAAATGTAATTCTACAGTATAATAATCTCTATATCGAATTGGATTTAAACAATGATTAACCACCTACCCAAATAAAATAATCAATCGTAGAAATAAGATTAAAATAATTATCTGTAAACTTGTATTAGACTTAACACGTAATTACACGTTTATCTAAATACGTAATAACAATTTCGGTGTTCGAAATATCAGATGAATCCAAAAGTTTGTGAACATTTAGCTTGTGTGTGTGTGTATCCAAGCTTGGATACTTTTCTAATCTCTTTTAAACTGACGAAAGATTATACCCCATGAGATGTCGAATGGATCTTTTTCTGCGATTTGATCTCACCGTTAAATTTAGCTTTAACTTCAACAAGATTTTTAAAAACGTCGTTATCAAAATCGACATTAGAAAAAACATCCTACAAATGTGCACAAAACTTTTAAACTGACCTGATATTCTTTTCGATTGGTAAAGGCGCGCGTGTTTGGAATACAATTCAAGATTATGACGAGTATTAATAAAAGTTTTGAATTAAAAAAGAAGTCAGGAATGAAGGAAGAAAGGAACGAAGAGGAATGCGAAGAGAAAAAAGATTTAAAAAAAAAACAAAACAAAACAAAATAGAAGAAATAAAAAAGGGCCGATGATCCCGTCGAGTGGGTCAGGAGATGGCACACCCTCAAGGTACAACGTACATATACCAATATCCACCCACGCATTCCGCAGGAAACAGTAATGGTGAGAGAGAGAGAGAGAGAGAGAGAGAGAGGAATATTCACTACACATACAAATATACAGACAGACAGTCAAGCAAGCAAGCAAGCAAGCAGGAGACTACGCATACCATTGCATGCTCGACGAAACAAACTCTGAGAATGCTTTCTCTTCCTCTCTGTTACTTTTATCTCTTTCCATCGAATAATCATACATCTCTCTCTCTCTCTCTTTCTGTAGCGTTCTGGTTTGCAGAAAGAGAGGGGTTTAGGGAGTTGGGTAGATTCCCCAGTGAGTTTATATCACGACGGGACTATCAAACAGGGGCGGATACATCGAGTCTACGTTTCTTCTCCTCCCCACCCCACCCCACCCCAGCCCTTCCCTATAATTCTCGTCCCAGTCGTTGCCGTGGGTGTATTCTCTCTCGGTTAAGGGGATTTCACACACAAACATAGACATATACACAGCAGCAGATACATACATATATATATATAAAGAAGCATACACACAAATTGTGACAAAAGGAAGGATAACAAACTAACCAAAGTGAGTAGGATGATGATAGTGATAGGAAAAGATAGAAGAGTTCAGACGATTTCTGTACTTCTGATATATGCAACAACAGCAACAGCTTCGTGAGAGTATTTTTTGTATAAGAACGAACTGGGTATATGAGAATATCAAGCTGAAAAGTTAGAGTAGGATGAACGGAACGAAGAGAAAGGTCGACAGCCCTGTTTCTGTTACCTCCTTCTTTCTATCTCTTTTTCTCTCTTTGCCAATCCTCTTCTTCTTCTTCTTCTTCCCCTCTCTTTGAAAGATAACAGAGAGAGTAGGAGAGTTCCGACGTGGCAAACTGAGGGAACAACCAGCTCAACCGGTTTGACGGACCTCGACTAGTTTCATTAAACCCCGTTTCCTTTTCTAACCTCCACCTCATCCCTCATCAAACCCTACCACCAAGTATCACTACTACTACTACTACTATTACTACTACTATAATATACTCTTTCTATTCTTCTTCTTCCTCCTACTCTTCATTCCTCGGCTTAAAAAAAACCCCTTCTACTATATATTCTACAGTCAGTTGTTTCCTTTTTTTTTTTTCTTTCTTTCTTTCTTTCAACCAATCACTTTTCTTCCTTCTTATTTTTTATATTATCTATTTTAATTTATTCATTTATTTATTTATGATTTTTTCAACTACACGCAAGAGACTAAAGCTGAAAAAACCATAAAACTTCTTCTTCTTTTTCTTCTTCTGTTTCTGTACGCACCTAGTGGAAGAAACAGGATTGGAGAGGGGGGAGGTTGAACAAGGTGGGGAGAATGAAAGATAGAGATGCAAGGTGCAAAAGGAAAGTCCCGGATAATTGCCACAGTCCCGTAATGTTTATATATATATGTGTGTATGTGTGTGTGTGTATATATATATAAAATGAGTAAACGTTCCACCGCCATTCCACGTGTCTCAGGGTCGACACTCCGTGCATTTCCCTGTTGGTGACGTAACCAAATCTCTCGGTGTGTGTGTGTGTGTGTGTGTATGTTTATACATCAATTTTTGTCTCTCATCTTTCCTATTTTATTTTATTTTATTTCCTCTTCTTTCTAAGTCTTTTCCTTATCCTCTTTTCATCTCAACAAAAATATACAAACACACACACACACAAAAAGAAAAACTAAAGAGAACTAGAGAGAGAGAGAGAGAGAGAGAGAGAGAGAGAGAGAGAGAGAGAGGGAAGATAAATTTTTTTCTGGGTAGACTACTTTAATGAATTTCGCATGAATTTCTCATCACGGTTGTACGTACGAGTGGGCTCGAAAGGGTGCATTTGTTCAATGTTAGAGAAAAAAAAAAAAAAAAAAAAAAAAAGGGATGACTGACTCGAGGGAGAAGTTGTTGAAGAAAAAAAAAGAAAAATGAACAAAATAAAAGAGAGAGAGAGAAGAAGGCCGTTTATACTGGCGACTCTCTCTCTCTCTCTCTCTCTCTCTCTTTTTCTCTCTGTGCAAAGCGTGGGACTGCTGCAAACCACCGGATCAATACACCGTCGAGTAATTGAGGTATAACGTTCGTGGGCAGCACAACGCCATGCGAGAGTGCGCTTCGAGGAACAGATTTTCTTTCTTTATTTATTTCTATATTTATTTCTTTCATTTTGTTTATTTTTTCATTGTAATAGTTGAATGCAACGAACGAGAAAAGATGAACGAACGTTGTTAGAAAATTTCCCGTTAAATTTTACGAATTATTGGGTAAGATTTTCTTCCAGTTTACCACCACCACCCCATAGAAAATTTTGAATTGAGTCCAAGAAATTGCGAAGGAGTGCCCCGCCCCCCGCCCCGCCTCGTTGTACTGATGGAAAGGGAAAGGTTCGTTGATCACGATGATGATCACTCCCATCATCATCGTCATCATCATAGTCATCGTTATTATTATAATCATTATAATCATCATCATCATTTTCATGATGTTCGATCGAAAGGAACATTGAAGTGGTTGGTTGGTTGGTTGGTTGGTTGGTTGGTTGGTCGTTCAAAGGATCATCGAGTGAACTGTGTGCATCGAATTGCGTTTCTAAACTAGTTCCAGTGGAAACCTCAATTTCTATCGAGCGTACTGTAACCCAGATTCTCTTGAGCTTCGCGTGACCGTACACTTAAAACGTGTACATGTATATATATATATATATGTACAAGATGGTAAATATCTTTTCGAATTTATTTCAATTGACGAAATTTCTCCTTTCCCTCCCCCCCCCCATTTGCTATAACATTTAATATTTTTCTCATTGAGTAAGCTTTTTTGTTTTTGTTTTTGATAAAACATGTGATTTCCTTATAAATTCAACTACTTTTTGGTTATTTTTATTTAAGCATAATTAGTTTATTATTAATGTGTTTCTTTTCGTTCGACTTAATTTAATATTTTTACGCTTGGTGCCGGTTATATACGGCATCTATTAAAATTAACTAGCGAACTTCTGTGCAGTAAAGATACACGAATTATGATTACCCTACAAGAAAAAGTGAAGTATTTTTGTCTTGCAAGAACACACCCCCCACTCAGAGAGTTTCAAAAATGCGAGACACACTAATAATAATGGCATGATGATCCTCATTCATTAGTGGCACACTAATTGCTAATTTTACCATAATGAAAGGGTAATTATAATTTAGGTATAACGCGACATGAGTTAATTGTGGTTTTGGATAGTTTGGTGGTTTACTGTGATTATTAATTCGATGTTTATCAAATTTAGGGTTAGACCTTCGTTGAACCAAGTTGAGATTTGACTGACCATGAATTTCATTACCACGTTGTAAGAAAACGCGCGTGTTATTTGTCAATCCGATTGAAATTTATTATTACTTTTTTAATTGTGGAAACAAAAATATGATGAACTTTCAATTTCGTATATAACACACACAAACACATACAGGTTTCAGTTATTAAATATACGTACGTAGAGAATACAAATAGAAAAAGTGTATAAGATTTCTGACAATGGCTACTAGCAGCAGGATTGGTTAAAGCAAACGTGGACGAAACCAGCTGGCCGGGTTCTTTGAGTTTACACGATGGTGATAAATTATTTATCTCGCGCTTCGTCTGGCTGTTTGCCAAGATCTTCCATCGTCTTGGGTGTCTATCTTTCTCACTCGGAGCATCCACCGGTTATCCTATTTATACGTCAACTCGGGACTAAGAAACAAGTCCAGTATTTCAATTCCCAACATTTTCTTAGAACTCGTTCAGTTCTTCTTAACCAACGTTACAATTATTACCGACAAGTCATTTCAATGATAAAACATTGATTTGTGTGAATTAAATAACAAATGATATTCAGTTTCAAGTTTCAATTGGAATATCAATGAACTATGTGTGTAACATGTACACGTTTATGTATTTAATAAATAGTTTGAATTATATTTGACGATTAAACACGCAACACATGTCAAATCATGAATAATTATCTTACTTCTCGTGACGTTATAATAATAATAATAACATATATATATATAATGATAATAATATTAGAAAAAAGATAAAAGAAGAACAAAAAATCAGTTGCGTTAGGAAGGGATTCATTTTTCTGCTTAGTATGCCAGACGTGACACTATTATTTCAACTCCATTATCAACTTTCGTTCCTGATAAAACAGAATGCAGTATATTATCAAACCCAACAACGGTTTCCTGGACGTTTCTGCAATTAGCTAACCTTTGCATTTTTTTTTCTTTTTGCTCTTCAGTCTTGAAGAATTTCCTTGATGGGAGGTTAAAGGGATACCATAAAAGAATCGGATTCGTTACGTTAGGAAGATATTTTGTTACACTACGCAACAGCATCATCAGCGAAATATGACAAGCTTTGGTAGTCTCTCTCTCTCTCTCTCTCTTGTGTTTTGTTTCTTTTTTCGCAACGTTGTTAAAGAGAATTTGATGTATCAAATATGCCGAAATTTTTATTAAATTTTCATCGCATTGTATGTATGTGTGCGCGCGTGGTGTCATCTTTGTGTTAAGAGAATTTCTTTTTAGGAAATTTTACTTGCTTTGTGATTTTGATCACTCCCGAGGAAAAGAACGATAACCGGGATGATGTTAATGTTAATGTTAATGTTAATGTTAATGTTAATAATAATGATGATGATGATGATGATGATGATCGCGAGAAAGTGCGAAAACATATGCCGCTTGGAGGTGCACCGTTACACGCGAACGAATCGTTTCTCTCCCACGAGAGACTGTAAAGATTCTACGCTAGGAGAATTTATTCTGCACTTTCGCGAATGATAAATTCGATCCTTGATCTTTTCGTTTCGTTTATTTCGATTATTATTATTATTATTATTATTATTATTTATTATTAATTATTGTAGAAAGTATTTTTATCGTATGAAATCAACACGAGTCGTTTGAGGTTACACCGAAGACTACGTTTCTCTAATTTTTTTGTAATTAATTAAAATTTAATTTGTTTAACTTACAAATAGATTTTTTTTCTTGTATGCATATAAAAAATAATTACATAATTCTGAATTAAAAATTAGTATATAATTGATTTTATATATAAAAATAATATACGTTCTTTAACGTTTTAACATGGGCTACAGGACGACGCCATTTAATTTACAAGCGCATGCGCAGTAGAGACCGTTAGAGTCGACAATTATTTGAATCAATTACATATGATTTTTCGTAGCGTGTTATACGTTAATTATAGTAACTAATTAGGATTATATTTATGATTAATCGATTACGTTAAATTAGACAGTTGATAATGCGTTTCGTTACGAGATTTATTTTATTTATTAATCGAAATAATATGTCAGAGTTCATTTTACGTAACGTGTGTTTTAGTTATCCCAACATCCGTTAAGAGAGAAAACTGACCACATTTATTCGTGAAAGTACTTTCGTTGTTGGGTTTCTCCCCTTCGAGAAGAACTTCTTGGAAGGAAAGAAAAAAAAAAAAGGAAAAGAAAGAAAAAATAAAAGGGGAAAAAATATACTCGGAAGTTAGACTTTGTCGACTACAAATACACATATATATACACACACGGATAAATACAAGTATATATTACCCTTGTGAAAAACTTTTTAACTTCGACGAACTTCAAGACGAGATTATCGAAAACTAAACTCGAATATTAACTTTTCTCGATATCGATTCAAGTTAAAAAAAAAAAAAAAAAGAAATAGAAAAAAGTAGAAGTAGAAGAAGAAGAAGAATAGAAAGAAAAAGTTTTCTAAAAACAAGATACTTTCGAAAGAGAAAATATCTAACAAGTAAGTTGGATGTTAAATCGATCCAATTTAATTCTGGTGTTATTGAAATACCGATCAAATATATATTCCACGCGCGAAAGTTATTAAAATAATTTGTTTAACGTTAAATATAAAAAAAAATATAATCCAACGTGAATTATAACACGTGATGGATCACCGGTCAAATCAAAAACATTGACAAAGAAAAAAGGAAAAAGACATTCCCCATAGAATGAACACATTATTATTAACTTAAAAAAATATTACAAAAGTTCAACAACAACAACAACAATCTACATCCACATATATTCTCCCCTAATGTATAATAAATTTTAATCTTTAATCTATCCATCTTTATTTATCTATCCAGATAAATGAGGAATATAATCCCTCACCTAAACGAACTTTAAAAAATGTTAAACTCGTACAAGCACGCATATTCCAAAAGTGTTACATACTAAACCCGATATCAAACACCCACGCACTTGTGCAGAGTATCTAATACATATAAACTATCTTTCTCTCTCTCTCTATATATATATATTTCTATCTCACTTGGTCTCACTCTCTTTCCATTCACCGTCATCGGTCGTCTCTATGTGTCCATATAGATAAAAGCACAGAGTTCCGAGTAGCCTGTCTGGCATCTTTGTATATAGTATCGTTGCGTGGGCTCACGGCTGGCATGCATTATTCAAGAAGTAGTCACTAGCTAGCTATACTAGCTTGCTAGACCCGTCCCTGTTCTCTCTCTCTTTCTCTCTCAGACCCCCTTCCATTTCCTACCCCTTTTACATATACACACACACACACACAGTAATACCCTACACCAATCTACTCATCTCTCTCTTTCTTAGATTCCCCTTCCCAATACCACGTATACGCCCACGAAAGCATACAAAGTTAGACCCACACAAACGAAGCCTAGGATTGAGGAAGGAATTGTGGATGATGGAATGAGCTTGGTGTCTTCTTCTTCTTCTTTTTCTTCTTCTTCTAGTGGAACCAGTTTAAAATGGAAAAGATAGGAGGGGGGACGGGGACAATTTGAGAATTGAGTACTCGATTTAAGTGTAATGACTATGTGTGGACACGTTGAGAGAGTCGGTTATTGCTAACGTAGATATCTACCCAAGTGCAAACCGGTTGCTTTAAGAGAACAGAACAACTGAGTGAGACTCGGTGAGTGTGCCGAAGAGGCCTCATCTATTCCTCAGTTCTATGAGGGGGCCCAATCCCTCTTTCATATTCTCACATATAGATACTCACATACCTCGCAACAATAGTGTACCTTCTACTTTCTATCTTTTTCTATCTTTCATTATATGTTTTATAAAAGTTAGGTTATGGTACTACTGCACGATCAGCGATTTAATTACGCTAATGAGAGAGGTTCTAATCGGGTCTTTATTATTATTAGCGTTGAATAAACGATTGTCACTGACCCCCACCACATCTTTTATTTCTTTTTTTCTTATTTGATCATTTTCTTCTTATCAACGTCTTTACTTTGAGATCTTTGAATATTTTAGAACTATTGGGGATTTGTATATTGTATCAGGAGACATTTGAATTCGAAATTTGTTATCGGTTAATTCATTAAAATGTCAGTCGACCCATTTTCGGTATAATTTCGTTTGAAATTTATGTCAGATTATCTAAACGATTTGATTATTTCATCGTTTAAAAGATCAATTTTTAACATTGGTATGGATCCCTTTTAATTCTACATTTACGGATAGGCGAATTTTTCGCGAAAAAATTACATTACTGTGTTTTATAAATTACTAAACATTAATAATTAAATTAATAAACTCGTACAAATATTTTCTATTTATGTTTGAAAATTAGTTTGACCCAAATTATTTCAAAGAATTTTTCCTCGTCGTAATATAACGTTGTCTAACGTGTTCATAATAAATTTCTTCGAGTTATATTCAAATGTTGAATCTCGTTAAAGTAGAAATATATAAGGGGGGGACAGGGGGGGAGGACAAGATTTTCAGGAAGTTACGTAAGGTGAAAGTTTTGAATAATAGTCGTCGTGTGTCAGTGTGTAGAGAGGAAGGAAACTGTTCTTCTGTTAGCAAGTTCAGCATTCCCCCACCACCATACACACAGCAAAACGATTTCCCGTTCATTCGTTCACCTTAAGAACCAACTCGCAAACATTAGAAAGAGAGATAGAGATAGAGAGAGAGAGAGAGAGAGAGAGAGAGAGAGAGAGAGATGTTAATCGAAAAGAAAGAAATAAAAGATGAAATAGAAAGAGGATAACTAAAACCAGTTTCTGAGAAGTCTATGCCGTGTCTAATCGCGGTGCAACACGAGACCGTGTTACGCTTAGGTTAGTTCGAACACGCGGTTAGCGGTGTGCTACATTTCTACCATTTTTCTTTCCTTTTTCTCCTTTTTTTTTTTTTTTTCTTTTGTTTTCTTTTTTCTTCTTCTTTTCCGATGCACTTCACGCTACACACACGGCTAACATTTATTTACGAAACACCCATCCGTTTTCAAAGAGTAATCCGAATTTTTTTGTTATTTTATATAATAATCACGTGTACTCATCATTTTGTACAATTTGATAAAACAATTGCAAACTTACGAAATATTCTGAGATAGAAAAATAAGTAAGAACCAATGGGGGAGGAGGAGGAGGATAAGTTGATAAAACAATTGCAAACTTACAAAATATTCTGTGAGGAGGATTGTTCTTAAGTTATATATGTATGTGTGTGTGTGTGTGTGTGAATTATTTTAATATTTAAATATTAAAAAAATTAATTGTTAGATAATTAACGATGTTAATTACTTTTGTTGGTATTAGTTTTGTAGCAAACCAAGTAAATATTTTTTATAATTAACACAATTATACTATATAACTTTAGAGTTATTATTTTTTTTATATAATCGTTTTCATTACGAAAAAAAAGGAAAATGTATCTATGTATATATAAAATGAGAAACATAGAATATTAATTCAATATAAATTTATATAATAATCGGTATGAACTGTTTCCAAGTAACCTGATATATTACTTGATCAACATATATAATTAATATATATATATATGTTTGAGAAAGAAAAATAAAATGTTCTGTAGATTTTTATTTGAACGTTTTATCGAAATGAGAAACGAACGAGACCTTGGTAAGGGTAGAAGATGGTTATGGTATGGGATGAGGAAAATGTGATGGTTGAAACCCGCACGTGAGTGTAGACATTGGCAAACAACAGTCAGAGTAGGAAACACTAGGAAGGGCCAAGTTAAATTTTATTCCTAACCCTCGAGAAAGTCTCGAGAAGATAGGTAGAATAACAATGGTGAACGAGTAACAGTGAGTGAGTGAGTGAATAAGAGGGGAACCGTGGTTAAATGTTTACGTTGCCTAATTAAATGAAGTCTCGTGTTCTTTAACAAAGAGAGAGAGAGAGAGAGAGAGAGAGAAAGAAAGAGAAAAAGGAACAAATAAAAAAAGATAGAACAAGAGACGGTACAAACATTTCCGTTCCGATTAAAGGAAAAAAAAAGTTTTTTTTCGTATTATTTCGTCTTCCCTTTTTACTAAATTATTTTCAAACTCAACCTCACATACTTTTCTATATATTTCTTTTTTTTTTGTTTTTTTTTCTAAACAAATAACACGAACTATAATGTTCCTAAGTTATATTATGTATGTGTGTTTGTGAATTATTTTAATGTTTAAATATTTAACCAAATTGATTCTGTTAGATAGTTAACGATGTTAATGACTTTTTTGTTTTTAGTATTAAAATTATTCATTTTAATTTTGGATAGATATATATATATATATATGTGTGAATAAGAAAATAAGAAAATGAATTCTTTACAATTGTCAAGTTCAAATAAAGTGAAAGGGAAGTGTATCTCTATACGGAAGGAAAATGTGTTTCGGTACGTGTTCAATAATTTCTATCATTGTTCAATCATTTACTAACTCTCTCTTTCTCTATTTCTTTTTCCTTCTCTGTTCACATGCATATGTATGTAAGTGGATCTATGTATACGTTATACGTGTAGATAAAAAAAAAAAGAAAAAAAAAACAGGAGAAGGAAAAAGAAAAAAAAAAGAAAAAAAATAAGGCACACGTGTCGATACTGGGGCATGCACGCGTTACATATTCATGCCATTATTAGCCGAGCATTCCGAGGGGTATTACGTAAGCACGTTACGCTCCTTGGAAAGTGTATCGTAAAATACACATACATATAAAGAATATCATTTCCTTTTATATATGTCTCTGTTAGAGAGAGAGAGAGAGAGAAAAGATGAAAATAAAAATAAAAATTATAAAAATATATTAGAGGAATATAGAAAAGAAAACTAAAAATGAGGTTAGAAAGATGCACAACTGCAAGATGGCGGCTGGAAGTGTTGCCGCCATTAACATCTTTGACAATATGGCGACTATATTATTTCTATGATACGATTGAAGATAAATGAATATGAAATGAAACGCAAAGACAATAAAGAATAATATCGAATAAAGTAGAATACAACAACAAAAAAATAACTGCAATACAAATAAATAATCAATTAGATATAGGAAAAGATAATAGAAAAAGAAATGAAAATAGGTATTGAAGGTTAGAAAACAATATGGCGACTGGAAGTGTTGCCGCCATTAACATCTTTGACAATATGGCGACTATATTATTTCTATGATACGATTGAAGATAAATGAATATGATATAAAACGCAAAGACAATAAAGAATAATATCGAATAAAGTAGAATACAACAACAAMAAAATAACTGCAATACAAATAAATAATCAATTAGATATAGGGAAAGATAATAGAAAAAGAAATGAAAATAGGTATTGAAGGTTAGGAAAACAAAATGGGGTGATAAAATAATCGCCATAATTAGTACCATTATGGTGGTCAACCGCTATGATCGAGTCGTCGAATAAAACAGTTCGCTCGTCCTTGTAACTTTCGAGTTCAAGGCGTTTTACGAGCGCTCGACCGGCACATACATACCACGAGTATATTGCGAAGAACGTGAGTAAAAGAGAAAAAGAAATAAAGACAAAGAGAGATAAAGTATATGTTTATGTATCTGTATGTCTATGTGTATGAGAGAGAGAGAGAGAGAGAGAGATAGAAAACAATAATTAAAGTTTCGGTCTCGTTAAGAATTCCAGACGCGTCTGAGAGTCGCGCGTCGCACGGTTTTTAAAACAGCCGATTTCTTTTCAACACCGTTAAAGGCTAACTCGAATAACAGAACAAGAGAGAAAGAGAAGGAATGGGGGGAGGAAAAAGGGCAGAGAAAAATAGTTCGCTAGGAATAACTAGTTCAATTAGAAACGTTCTACATTCTAAAAAGTAACATAACAAAAGTATAATTATGTTTTTTTATTTATTTTTCTTTCTATTTTCTACTTAACTCGCGTACAACATTTAACGGAAGTATAAAAGAAAATAATATAAATGAAAAATAGTTTTCTAAGATTATATATTAGAAATATAAAACTAACTAAGTGAAAACTGCAGTCCCTTAATACGGTATATAGACACCTGATATTAAATCTCATGGTTAAAAAGTAATTCAACGAAAACAAGTAAAAATTGTCTAAAAAAAGAAAAACCTGTAGAAGTTTAAATAAAACAATTCCCACTTGTTTTGTTATCCCACGTTTAATACTTGAAATCCTGATAAATGACTATAATGAACTAGTATGGAATGTAGAAAACAGTGTCAAGAAATTCAATGCAGCAGTGCAAGTGTTACAGAGTAAAAAAGAAAGAAAGAAAGAAAGAGAGAGTGTGTTGAACAGTTTCTATTGGTGGCACCGTGGCCCCATGACGATCAACTGAAATTGATCTCGATGGAGGCGCCACTCTAAATGGAGAATAACGACCATACCGGGCTCACAGTTTCCTCCTCCATCTCATACTTCTCCTTCTACTCAACTAACAGCAATTCTCCTCTTTCTCTTTCATCCCCATCCGGCCAGCACTATGGCTATTGCCATAGCCGAACGCCGCATAAGGATTCAGAACAGACCAGCCCATAAATCGAGGATAACGACTGTTCGTAGTACGCGTTGTGAATACCGTCATTAAATGCCGGTTGAGGACCAGGCTTTAGCCAGCTAGCTAGCTAGCTAGGCTCGTGTTCCATTCCACAATTATTTCCTCGAAAATAATCTACTCAACTCACCTAAAAATGTTCTCATGGGTCCCAAAGGGATCAACTTAATTTAAAAAAAAAAACAAGATTTTATTCTTCCTAATCTTTGTCATATTAAATCCTATTTAAGTGAAATAATTATTCGATTAATAATGTATTAATTGTGTTTATTTGATCGAACCTATTTTATTTTAATTGATAAACCCAAATATAAGGAAACGATCGAACAAAATTCTTGAAAAATATCAAACAACCCTTTAACACGCGTATGTTTATTTTTACATGTTATGTTGTTGATTTAAATTGGATCTATTGTTCATTCTTATAAACAGGTATATCATCGTCATCCACTCGTATCGATTATTTCAAACTTATATGTTATGCTATGTTATTATATCCGCATGTGAACTTTTATACACGTATGAATATTCTTATTACCCTCCAGTAGAATTAAATGAATATATATATATAATCTCTTTTATATAACACACACTTAATGACGATCATCGAACGTAAATACTTCTCGATGATTGAAATGGTTGTTTAAACGATTGCCTGTCATCGAATACCACCTGCTGCTGCTGCTACTACTACTACTACTGCTATTACTGTTGGTCGTGGTGGTGCTGGTACTGCTGTTGCTGTTGCTGCTGCTCTTATTCAGTGAGCCAGGAACTCGTGCGTACAAAACCGTAATAGTATTCTATTCCACTTGGAATCCCCCGAGGCTTTTTCCACTTCGTGCACAGACAGCAAACTAACACATAATTCGAGGTCGATCGAGTTCCCCGTATGCGGAATTTTAACGAATAACAACAAATAATTACGTGATTATTGTAATGGTTTCTTAATTAGAGAACCACTGTGTAAATTATCGTTCCAGACACACGTGGTACCTTACTTTACTTTCAATTAATTCGAACCTCTTTCGTTTGATATATTATACGTAAGTGTAAAATGTATTTTCTTTTTTTGTTGTTGTTTGTTTAATTTGCTATTACAATCGGATACTGAAGAGGTATATTTATGGATAAATATAAATTCAAGGTTGGTTTGTTTAAAATGGAAACAATTAGATGATATTAATTGAAATATCTATTCCGCGTATCTGTTGTCAAGTATATCTCAAATTACAGTAGTTAAATATTTTTCGTTTGGAAGAAAATCCTCATTTTTTGAGAAAACCCAAAAATTTAATCATGCTATCGGTCGATTTCTTTGTAAGTGTAAAATATATAAGTATATTATACCGAGAAAACGAAAGCTGTCAATCGCAGCTTCGAAGCGTGCGATAAGCCTGTCACGAAAAGGTTTCTCGCTGACTTTAATCGAATCGAGTAGCATTAAGAAGAGCTTTACCAAGAGAATTACCGGTTACTGCATGTCCACCATTCTTGCTTGCCGATGAGCTTGTTCGCAAGTAATCCCGTTTATCGTCGACTGCATTTCGCTATACTTTTCTTAGAAAAAATCTTCACGCTATTATAATCCACGCGACGACACTTTTTTTTTTATTAACAAATAAAACAAAATTGTATCCGATAAAAATCATATTAAAACGAATGAACAAATTCGATTCCCGATATCTAGCATATTTTTTTTGTTTCCTCTACTCACCAGTATTTTTTTTCTAATTGGCCAATATATTTTCTTATAAATTCGTAACAAATAATATTAACTGTTGTTAATATTTGAAAAAATATTCTTCTACGAATGTTCACACAACATTACTTCTACTTTTTCACTTCGATACAACACGAGAAAAATAAAGACTAAAGAACAAAAGAAAACCCCAAAAGAAAAAGGAAATGGGCGAGAGAAAAATTGTAGCACGTGGGGCCGCTTTGAATTCGCGACGAGACTTCGGATTCCCAGTAGGAGCCCACTTTCCCCACCACTCATTTCGCGCTCTAAGGATTTTCGTGACGTTCGGTACAGCCGAACGTTCACGAAGATCATCGAAGATACGCGAGGAATCTCGAACTTTACCGAGAACTTTTCTTCAACTCGCTTATTTCGTATCTTCAACGAATCAACGAGGTTGCTCGCGCTTGCGCCACATTTTTACTCCCCTGGGATTACTATTTTAGAATTCTTTTCGGATTCTTCGAAAGATTGAGACACTTTATTTCTTGTACCGAGAATACAATAAGAGAGAACTATGGGGGAAAAAAAGAATCAAATAGAGGAGACAAATAAAATCAGCAAAAAAAAAAAAGATAAGAACGAATGGATGGAATATATAGCAAAACTTTGTTTTTATCCTCCTCGTAGAATTTTTCCCCGTGAAAATGTTAAGAATTTTTCGTATTCATAAAAAGTAGTTTGCGCCGTCGTCTATTGGTCAAACTCGATCATTATTACCGCCATATTGAAGCATCCATTTGCATTTATTTTTTCTCCTATATCACTTTTTATTTCAAATAATATAATTACAAAATACGAACAAATATAAATGTTAAGATTTTATCGTAAATCGTCGTACGATCGATTGCACTCACCGTGTTTTCCATTCAACACAATCGTTCGAATTGAAATAAAATATTACAAACAACCTAACCTACAAAACATTTATCTTCCCTTCCCCAGATTTTTAGATGTTCTTGCGTGTCGTTAAAACAAAAAAAAAAAAAAAACAAAAAAGAAAAAAGAAAGAAGAAATAAACGAATATTATACAAATTTTCCAAACTGATCGAACAAATTATCGAAGTTACGCGTGCAATTTGGTAGTCGTTATTCGTTAATGCATTCGCATAATTAAGTACGTTAGTGACGTATTCGCGTAGAGACAACGATGAATTCGTTTTCTTCCACGATCAATGACGATGGGCGTGTGCAGAGTCTAGAAACTGACGCGTCGGGTGCGCGTAAATAATGCGATCGAGAAATACCCACCACCCAGAGTGTGTACGTGTAAAATACGCGTAAGAGTATGCGTGATGTGGCATGTATGAGAGAGAGAGAGAGAGAGAGAGAGAGTGCGAGAGAGATGGCCTCTTTATATCTTTGTCCTTTGTATTCTCTCTCCCTCTCTCTTATTTCAACGAACGATCGATAAACTTTATTGTATAGCCATTATTTTATAGTTACTCTTGTTGGGTTTATATTTACCACGCGCGTACCACATACACTGCATCGTTGAGAGTTCAAGTTGCGCATAACTACCTGACAGACAAAAAAAAAAAGAAAAAACAGAAAAAAGTCAATAAAGTATGTACGATACTATGCAAATTTGATCCTCAAGATGAAAGTCAACAACATATTTATAACGATTAAGATTAGATAGATTGATAATTGCATATTTTGTTTGAGTTATTTATCGTTGGATTAGCATGTATTTTATATTGAAATTTACTCAATTGAATTTTCTTTTAACTCAATCATTGTAATAAAGCATAGCGAAGTATAGTATTGGGTTTGAACAATTGAAACTTAAGTTGGTTGAACAGTTTCAAGAGCGTCAGAAGATTTAAAACTTGCGAGGAGAAACGTTGATTCGAATTCCTCAGCTATTCGAAGGGAGATTGGACAGTAATGTGCATAATTTCTGTTCAATTATTTTATAAGGTAAAAATATTCATTTGATTTGAATTGCTTTTTTTTTTTGGTCTGTGTGTTCAATTAATTGTATCTCTATGTTATATAAAGTTTCTTTATTAGAATAGGAAACCATATTGGATTTAGTTTTCGATCAATGAACGACGAGGGATAGAAAGTTCATGATGATTTATGAATATAAATTAACTGACTAAATTGGTACGAATTTTTCGGGTCAAACATATATTGAAATTATGTTCGGGGTTATTTTATGTCAGATCGGATATGCCTTATAACGACGGCAACCAGTAATGGCGGCACGAAATCGTTGTAACAAGTAACGGATACTGCACTGCTAGCTTTGATCCTTTCTCTTTTTTTCCTTTTTTTTTATTTTTATTTTTTTTTTTCCTCGAGATATACGCTCGTTTGCTGTAACAGGCCTGCCTGGGCTTTGGATAAAAGGGTATCCGCAATCGTGCTTTTCAGGGATTAAAGTTAAAGCGGAACTGGTGATAGCTTCGAAACCCCAATGATATTTTCACTGTTCCGTTACAGTTGAAACTAAATGACGATCGCTGTGTGGCGCTGTTATCGTCGGTACCAAATTTCATTTTTATTTCCATTTACTTTTCCCATATACATTTTTTTTGTTTTTTTTTCGCTTTTACACATATTTTCTTTTATTTTCCTTTTTGAAAAGGGTTTTTCTTTCTCTTTGAAAAAGTAGAATCACTGAACGAGAGCTATCTATTAAATGGTTAACGTTATAAATGCATACACGTATATATTGTGTGTGCTAAAAAAAAAAAAAAATGGCGATAATGGTTGTAATACCGCGCGTGTAGGATTTTATTTGACTAGTACAAGCAAACTTATCGGAGCGCGACAAGAAATAGAAAAAAAAAAAGAAAAAAAAATGATAAGAAAATTTTTCTCTCGAAAATCAATGCGTCGAGTAGATAATACAATCGCGTGTTAAACGGGTTTATTATTATATCAATGATAGTAATCGAGAAAGATTAAGAATGACAGTTGCTTTCTACGATAACTTATCATTCCCTCGATACGGGATCATTATACGTTTTTATTTAATACTTAGTTACATATACAGTGTTTCGAACACAAATCTTTTTACCTTGTACAATATTATACCAAATGTATTTTATTATATGTTAAAAATAAAAGAAATAAGAATAAAATGCGTGGGATTAAAGAGTACGACGATAACATAACCTAAAAATTCGAAAGAAAAGCCCGCGCAAATTCAAATCACTAACCAACGTATAAACAAGAATCCAACGCGGGAAGAACGGAACGAAATTAAACGGACACCCCGAACAGGAACCGGTTATTTTTTTCAACGAGGGATCTCGCTTTCGACGAATCGTTTTTTCGAACAGCTCGGCAGATCCTGACCGCCCACGAAATCCGATCGATCGTGATACGAAAAGAAAAAAATACGAAAAGAATAAGCGGAGGAGGTCGTGAAGTTATCTCTCCCAACTATCATTCTCTCTCTCTTCGAGTTGATCAAAAAAGATTCGTCAAGATTTTATAAATAAAGCCGAAAAAACAATTTTAGTATTCATAAATTGTCAAGAATTATAATGAAAGTCCATACGATTATAACGGGTGGCCGAAAACAAAATGCGTGCTGATTTTAATATACAAGAAAAAAAAAAAAAAAAAAGAAAAAACAAGGAAACATTTTTACATATACATCGATGAATATTTTATAATAATTATATACAATAATTTCTAATAACACATATTATATACGAAGTTATATCTTATTTACATTTTACGTATGTGCACCCCCGGAACAGAAAAAGGAATGCGACTATCTACCAATTGTTTCATTTAACATGGCCCCCGAGAAATATTTCACAAAACGAAAGAGAGAAAGAGAAAGAGACCTTTAACGATCATTCTCCTCCTCTTTCCTTTCCCCTTTAACATGCTGGCCCCAGTTCGACCTTGCGCGCGAGCTCTCTTATTTCACGATGCCGACTACTACTACTACTACTACTACTACAACAACAACAACAACAACGAAAACTTAGAGACGAGGCCGAGGACGAGCTCGGAATTCTCATCTCGACGAGACGATACGTGCCTCTCCCGTCCCATCCCACTCTCCCCCCCCTCCCACCACCTACCCCTCTTCTTCTTCTTCTTCATCTTCACCTCAGCCTTCTTCTTCTCGCCCGGTTTCTTTTTTTATCCCAGTGTGATCGTTACACCAAAAGGTTCATCACGCAATTACGTCTCTACGATCGATTGCACTTCCTGGAAAAGGCAGATCGATCGATCGTTCGTTCCTTACGCTTGCTAAATCTAGCGGACAATTTATATAAACCAGTTGGATAAAAGCAAAAGAACAGAAAAAAAAAGAAATATACAAGAAGAAGATCAGAAGAAGATCAGAAAAAGAAGAAGAAGAGTAGGAAAAGGTATGAGAGAACAGGTTACATGTGAGTTGAAATGGTTGGGGTGGTTGGTTCACTGGGTGTCAGGGGTGTGTGTGTGGGGGAGGAGGAAGAAGAGGAGAGGGGTAGGATCTACGTCATACGTTCGTGGTCTCCCTCGAGGCCAACTCGAACCCTCTTGACGTACCACAAGCATTAACCACTACTACCATCACAACCTTCTAACTATTCTACCTTCTTCTCTTTCTACCCCCTCTTCTCCTTTTCCTCTTTCTCCCTTGTTCGTTTAAAAGTGTAGTATAGTGTAGGAGTGAGAATGAGAGAGAGAGAGAGAGAGAGAGAGAGTAACTTTACACTCTCGGAGCTCGGTCAAGGGAGAGTCGAGGTACCACCTCAAGGTTAAATCTCCTTTCGTGTCTTGAAATTCCATCCTCGGAGAGTTAAAAGAAATATAAGAAGTCAGGGGTCGGGGGGATGGGGAAAAGAGAGAGGAGGGTGTGTGTTGAGAAAAATAAAATAAAAATATATACTATATATATGTAACACACCGATGAAAGTTTTCTTGTTTCTATCTCCTTCATCTTTTTGTTTTCTTCTTTTTTCTTATTCCGCTTGATCATGCTTAAAGAATTCTGGGTTAATGGCACGCGAAAATGATCGCGTGACTTTTATCATAACCGAAAAAAGGATGGAATAATATAGGGGAATATGGTTATAGGGAATTGGTAGAATTTACATTGGTAATATATTTGTGGGTATTTCTAGTACCGAGAATTCTGAGCCAGAAAGGACTCATGGGATTTTGTGTTAGAATACCTGTTAGGGTTTATACCTTAAGTACTTCTTTCTTTTTTTAACGAACCGAACAGAATTAGGGGCCCCCATTAAAGGGCGGGCTTCTTTCTATCGAAAAGTTCTAACAAATCTAACAGTATTGAAGACAAAATTTGTAGGTTAACTTGTTGAAAACTTAATTCTAATAAAGAAATGAAATCATTCGATCGATCAATGTTAATCGGTAATCAAATTTATGTCGATTTAATGATCGAAACATTTACTTTACGACGAATCCTAACCTAAAAATCCATCATTTTTTGACACACGGTGGCCATTTTGTTGTTTCCTTATTCTGCTCGTTTAAACTGTACTAATCTCAAATGCAATTTATCAAGTTCCCTCCTCGTCCTATAAAACAATGATTAACTTATTCGTTAGAAATCGAATTAATATTCCCGATCGTTGTCTCGTTAACTTATATTCATTATAGTCATCACTTTTTTTTTTTTACTGATATCGGGTAAAGAAGTTATGAAAACGATGGAATTACTTTAGAACAAATTACAGTTAACGGTTGGAATAATTAACAGAAGAAGAAGAAGAAGAAGAAGAAGAATAAAAAGAAGAAGAAGAAACGAAAGCTTTCAGAAGTTCTTCTTATACCATTCCCGACTTACGCCCCGTTTTTCTTCCATCTCGTCCCCCAGCCCACCTCACCCCACCTTATCCTACAACTTCCACCTTTTACTTTTAGCTTCCTCCTCGAGACCAAAAATGGGAATAGGAGCTTTTCCACCCAGAAGTACTTTCCAATTCTAAATTAACAGAATCGAGCGTGGAAATATATACGAGCCTGCCCGTTACTCTCCCACTCCCCCCTCTGGACCCCCACCCACCCATCCTCTCTCTTTCTATCTCGCTCATTCTTGGTCGTGTTGGAAACTTTCGTAAGTTGAACTTTTCTCAAACAACATTTCGAAGTACTCTTCATACCACCCTCACAAATCTCTCACACACAAGCAAACTTTTCTACCCCATCACAACGACCACTTCTGTGTCGTCAACTTTTCTTTACTTTCCAATAGTATCTCTTCCAACTTGAAACCCCCTCCACACCCCTCCCCGCCCCCGCAAATCTTCTCATCCCATTCTTTGCCCTCATTCCTTTTTATTTTTCTTATTCTTGTTGGGTCACGGAGAAAGGAAAGAACATTAATGGCACGTGCTGTTCGAAAAATGAGGTTAATTTACAACCCCCCCACCCCCACCCTGTTTACATTCAAATGAACGATCAAACGATGAAAAATGTATTACTTTTTGTTTGTTTGTTTGTTTGGTTTTCTTTCTTTATATTAGGTTGATAATTTCGATACTTAATGTTAAAGTTATGATTATTATTGAATAAATTGAAACGTGGTCAAACTTTAGGAAGATTTAATTGGTAGAATATTCTTGGATTTTATTTATATATATAAGAATAATTATATATTTATGAATTATTTAATAGAAATTGTGTGTGTGTGTGTGTGTACTTCCCCAAAGTTAAAAAGAAACAGAGAAAGAAAGGTGCAAGTATGAGTGAAACGTTGAGAATCTTTATACACGATTTATGTGTGTGTGTGTCTGCTTAACGATGTAATTCGTAGTTACCGATAACGACCACCCTTACGCAACGTTTCTCGAGTGCCGGCAATTAGGGTAATTGCATTCCGTGTAGAACACCGAAGAAGGTTAGGTTAAAGAAGAAGAAGAACAAGAAGAACAAGAGAAGCACGAAAAGTTGCAGGGGAAAAGAAGCGGGGGGAGGAGCAGGGGGCAGGGGGAAGGTGCAGTCCGAATTCCGGAATGATTTGCAAGTCAAAAATTTCGGTTTGCCCGGTCTCGATTCAGCACGAAACCAGAAAGAAATAAAGAAGAAGAATAAGGCATATAGAAAAGGGCACCCGAACGAAAACCAAATGAAAGAGAAATAAAAAAAGAATGAACAAAAATGATGATGGTGGTGGTAATGGTAGCAGCAGCAGCAGCAGCAGCAGCAAAGAATGGAAGGAAGTCTGGTGGAAAATCAGACGAATCGGCTTCGTGTTTTCTAATGAGCAAAAAGAATGATAGAAAAAGATAGATAGGATAGGATAGATAAATGGATAGAGATAAAAGTGAATGTGAAATAGAAAGAGAACGATGATAAACTATCGATATATATCCCCCTCCCTCCCTTTCCCATCCCTTTTTCTTTTTCTTTTTCTTCTTCTTCGTTAACATTTATTTTCTAAAAAGACTGCACACCGCAAATTATTCCTCCTCGGGCCAACCATTACGAAACTGATGATGGGATCCTTCTTCGATTTCCACTCTACTGATATTTTCCCTTTTCAACCCTTCCTTTTCCTCCTTCTCCTCCTCCTCAGTTTACACTGTTACCCTTACCCCAAAAAACCCCCAGCAACAGACCTACACAACCAACCATTACCTTTACCCTATTCTTATTTGCACGAGACACACACAGATTGTTGAACTTTTCTTCTTCTTATTCTTCTTATCTGTTAGTTGTTGTTAGATTTGTTTGTCCCCTTATTTCTTGACTTCCTTTCTGGATAAATTAAGAATTATTAACGGGGGTTGAAAAAGTTTTTAAGAAAAATTATTAGAATAACGAAATCGAAAGGGGGTTTGCGTAAGAAAATAAAGAAATAAGGGCCCCGTGTGAGCAGGGGTGCAGAATTATATTATTTTACACCTTTTTCTTGCACTTCGATGTTCACCGTTCACTGTTCACTCTTCTTCTTCTTCTTTCTTTTTGTTTTTCTTTTCATACGTCTCGTGACCTTGACGATGAAAAGATATAAAAAGGAATTTAAAATTCCCGCGTTGATATATGAATGTGTGTATGTGTTTAATACTTGAACGGAATGCTAGAACCCAGATTCCCTAAAGTTCTGCGGCCTTTGGAACCATTTTGAAACTCTCACTGCCATTAACGAGCACGAAGTTCAGGCTCGTTCTCTCATTCGCTAGCCTCGCTAGCTCTTCTTTGTACCATTTTATACTTTCCCTACTTCTTTTTCTTTTTTTTTTTATTCTCATTCTTTCTTTCTTTTGCTCCTTTCCTTTCCTTTCCATTCCATTCCATTCCTTTACTTTTCTTTTCTTTTATTTTTCATTCGATGCCGACATCTTTGGTGCTGCCCCGGTCGGCTCGTCAAAGGAGGGCGAGAGAACTGAAGAGACAAAGGGAGTTACGGGGTTGGAGGGAGAAACCGGTTTTTAAAAGGGCTCCTCCGTAATTATTTCCTCCCTCCGTTGAATGAGAGAGAGAGAGAGAGAGAGAGAGAGGGGTGATGAAGGGGTGAGACCACGGAAACTTTGATCAATACGTACTCTTCCACTTTCAGATTTCGCTACTACAGCACAAACCCTTCCTTTCATTTTCTTTTTTTTTTTCTTCTTCCCATTTTCTATCTCTCTCTTTCTTGCTTTCTTTATATATATATATTTCTTTTATTTTTATTTTGAAAATTCGTTCTCTTTATAAACGCGAATATAATGCGAAGATATTTGAAGATTAACGTTTTAACAATACTCGGCAAAAAAATTGATACCTGTTTTTATTTTTTATTTTATTTTGGTTTAGATACAAAGGGTGTGTGATTTCGGTATATAAAAATGTATTGTCAAAGTAAATAAGAATAATCTAATATAAGATTTAATATAAAATCAATGATCCAATAATAGTATCTTTGAAAAGATCCGAATTTAATTGATTTATTTATTAGAAAATCCAAAATTAACTTTTTTTGTATTATTAAATACAGTCTGTCTTTCATTCTAAATTGAATATCAATTCAATGACCCGTTAGACACTCATTACATATTACGTTTGGTTGGTACAACAATAGAATGATATCAAGTTAGATATCCGGTGATTAGAAGAAGACTAGGGAAAGATCGGTTTTCGGGATTATAATATCAGGATTCCAATACGATTAAGAATGTCAGGATAATTGGTGGTGCCCAACGAGACTCTAATCGAATTATTCAAAGCAAATTCCTATCTTTTATTTTCATCCGACATAGTTCAAATCAAATTTATCATAACTTGACACGTTCAAATCAATCTTTTCTCGTCGTGTCTTACTTTATCGATTCGACTAAATTCATATTCGGCTTTATTCAATAAATCATCATGAGTTATATCGAATAATTTTGGGTTTCATTTTGTAAATCCATTCATTGCACAAAATATTAAACCATTAAACAATAAAAAAATCCTATATTAAAACGCGTTATAGATCAAATTAGATCAACAAGCAATAAAAGAAAATTGTTGAGAATATTGTTCGCAGAATTTAAACAGAGAGAACAAAACCACAACCACTTCTGATTATCGATTAACATAACCTACGTTAACCCAAGACCCGTTTCAAAACTTATTAACCCGACAAATCACTTAACAGATAACTCAAATCCCAATAGACAGCAAAATTATATTCCCTTATCTCTATTCTCGCATCTGATCCCAAACCATACCCAACACCAACTCCGAACCAACAACGGCTAATGGTTAAAGGGTTAAACAGGGATAAATACGGGCTGGTGGGGATTCAAGGTCAACCACTAATCGAGTCTTCCTCGTATACCAAAGGTGGACGGACTGATGGGATAAAAACGTCCTGTTTATGAGCACCCCGTTGAGAAAAGGAAAAGAATTAACTGCTGTCTTATGATCCCTCTCTTTCTAACACACTTACACACACATACACCACACCAATAATAAGTTTATCCCGTCAGTATGTGTATATGCGTGAACATTCCTATAGTTCAGAGACGTATTATTACAACTTTGGCAAGGTGCCATGCATTTAAGGACTCGTTTCCAAAACCTGTTTCCGCTCGCACAGTTATAATAAAAAGTATATGTGTGCGTGTGTGTGAAAGAAAAATTTGTGGCACGTTTCACTTCTTAATCTCTGCTTTTATTGCTGGACCAACATTTTATTCATTTCTTTTTCTCTTTCTCTTTCTCTCTTTTTTACTTTCTTACATTTTCATGAGAACCAACAGCCGGTTCTTGATCTTCTATATTTTTCTACTCAACCCCCAGCCACCCTCGCCAACCCCTACCACCCTCCACTAACCCGTTCTTTTTATTTCTATATAGTACTCCTTTATTTTTTTATTTTATTACATCTCATTCATTGTTTGAATCGTTTTAAATGTGAACCTCTTGGTAGGGTTTCGAGGAGTGGCCTTGAACAAAAGGGAATATAGGATTAAAGGCATGAATTACCTATGGTTTAATCGTTAGATTGATATTTTGTCATTCCAGTCGACATATTTAAGAAGTCTCATGGGAAATTATCATTTAAATGTCTCTATTAATACGCAAACAGGTTACCCCAATAAGAATGGGATCCACAATTGGGTTGTTAGAAAATGTAAAAAAGTAAAGTAATTATAAAATTTTCAACAAATAAAAAAGGAACATTGGGTTGACTGTAGGATTATACATATTTTTTTGTTCAAGTAAAATAGATTTTTAATCATAAATTCCATCCATATGGGATGTATACCCCTATAAAAAAAAAAAAAAAAATGTTAAACGATAAAATAGTCGAGTGACGTATCATTTTAAAAGTATTTCAATATGCTCGACAACGGTGACAAGTTCGGACATTAAAAACAAAATGAATGATCTAAAAAAAAAAATAAAAAAAAAAGAAATAAAATGGTCAATCTTGAAAAAATCATCTAAAATTCGTAATCCACACACAAACAAATGGATTTTATTTCGTATGATATTAAATATATTATATTATATACAAGGTGGGCGCTAAGAAAACTGTATTTTTGTCTCCTCGTGTGTGATTTGTTTTTTTTTTTTTCTCTTTTTCATTACTATATACGTGTTCTCTCGCGAGAACTTGTACTTGTTGAGAACACGTCATTATCAAACCGGTTGCTACACTTTGCTAACGTTGCAGCTGGCGATATTATATCGTGTGCCACCGCAACGCATAAACTTTTTTCTTTCTATTTTATTTTGTTTTATTTTTATCTATCTCAACACACACCGACACATCTATTTATCATCATTATTTTTCTTGATCTACACGAAAACTTCGAATATTTTAATTCGCGTATGATATGATATATCATATATATATATATATATATTATATTGGCATTGTAATTATTATTTTGAATTTTATTTTACGATCGATAATATAAAATATAAATACAAATTAATACGACAAAAAATCCTTTGGTTTTTTTCCTTAACCTCCTCCACCTCCACCTCCTCCTCCTCCTCCTTTCCCCCTACAGAATTTTAATTAAAATCTACGTCAAAGAAAAAAAAATCATTTTGGAAAGAGGAAAAAAAAATAGAGAGAGAGAGAGAGAGAGAAAGAGAGAATGAATATATTGTTTATTTAATGGTACCATAAAGAAAAATATTTTCCAAGCGTTGAACGAAATAAAAATCGAAAAATAAAAAAATAAACAAAAGTAGAGAGAAAGAGAGAGAGAGAGAGGAAAAAAAAACGAGCAATACGAGAACCAAAGCATAATTATAACAACAAAACAAGCATGGAGGAAAATAAAAAATATATATGTATACCTGTAAACCAATAGGAACAACGATACGAAAACAAAGACGGTTATGCACACGCGTTCGTACGATGCTTTTATAACGAGCACAATTTTCACATTTTTTTCTTTTTGTTATATTTTTTTTTATTTGTTGTTCTTTTTTTCTCTTTTATTTATTTTTTCTTTTTTTTTTTTTTTTTTCATATGTAAAACGGAAATGGTCAAGAATGAAATAACGAACGGAAAATAAAAAAAATATAAAAATAAATTGAGAGAAATATAGAAAAAGAGAGAGAGAGAGAGAGAGAGATGGTAAGTTTTTTGCAATTATTAAAAACTGAAAGCACAGAATATAAAAGAACAATTAAAACTATTGTAAAATGGATAGAAAAGAGAATTTAATAAAAACCCTTATTGAGATTGTGAATAATGTGTAATAAAATCAATAAAGAACTTATTAGAATAATTTGATTCGTTCTACATTATATTAACGAAACTTATTTCATTTTTGTCTATTTCTGTGCAGGAAATTGTATTATTACTTTTATTCTAAAATTGTAATTTAAGTATAGTTACTATTGTAATTATCTAAGGTGAAAATTTGAATTGGCACACATTTTGAATGACCCACAGCACCAATTGGAATTGGCACACATTTTGAAT